>NW_015174879.1:79507-85865 GCF_001447785.1 Gekko japonicus | reverse complement strand
TCCGTTCTAACCCGACCGCTCAGCAATTTCATGGAGTGCCCACGAGTTCTTGTATTGTGAGAAAGGGGGGAAAGTACCTCTTTCTCTACCTGCTCTTTCCCATGCATAATCTTGTAAACCTCAATCATGTCTGCCCTGGCCTGCCTCTGCGTAGCGACCCTGGACTTCCTCGGTGGTCTCCCATCCAAGTGCTAACCAGGGCCGACCCTGCTTAGCTTCTGAGATCTGACAAGTTTGGGCTAGCCTGGGCCATCCAAGTCAAGGCAATTAAACAGTTGTTACAATGCTGATGTTTAACGCACATGTTAGGGGAGATTGCAGGATGCACCACACTCCTGATAATGCACGGTTGCCATTTTGTGTGAACAGGGAGACACGCGGCATTTTTCAGCTCCGGTGTGTGCAAAGGCAGACCCTCAGCACATCTCCAGATCACACGTATCGAAGCAGGAAAACACATGCGTTGCTCTTTCCAGACAAAATGGCAACTGCATGTATTCGGGAAACTTGGGGGTAATGCAATCTTCCTCAAAGCCAGGGCTATTTTTGGGCAGGAACGCACAGGAACGGAGTTCCGGCTGGCTCCTGAGTTGGCCACGCCCAGCAGGAACTCATTAGCATAACAGGCCACACCCAACAGCAGGAACTCATTAGGATTGGCTACATTAGGGGTGTGTGGCCTAACATGCAAAGGGTTCCTGCTACAAAAAAGCTCCGGGTTTGGACAACAAACAAGGTCAACAGAATAAGAAGCAAAAGGTGGGTGTGGCTGGATGACCACACTTCTGGTAACATGGGGGTGCAGCCTAATGTGCTAATAAGCTGTGCTGTCAGGGGTGTGGCCCAATATGCTAATGAGTTCCTGCTGTTGGGTGTGGCCTATTATGCTAATGAGTTCCTGCTGGGCTTTTTCTACAAAAAGTGCCCTGCTCAAAGCACAGTTTGACTGCCAAAAACTCTCATGGCGAAAACGGTCTTTGAAAAAGTTCAGCGTATACGATCATCTCAGCCTGGTGGCACTCAGGAAAAGAGTGGGGGGGGGGGGGAAACGGTAGCTAACACAACTCCCTGAAATGCTCAATAGCATTTCAAATGCTCTGGCACCTTCGGGAAGATTTTCTTCTCAAGATTCCCCAGTCCTGTCCCAATAATTCTTAGAACAATGAGGATGTACAGAATGGGCAAAGCTGAAACGTTTCTGCATTTATTCCTCTCAGAATTCACTCCCATGTGTAGAAGGTTGCCAGCTCCGGGTTGGGAAATACCTGGAGATTTTGGGGGTGGAGCCTGGGGAAGGCGGGGCTTGGGAAGAGGAGAGGCAGCAGTGGGGGTACAATGCCAGAGAGTCCGCCTTCTAAAGCAGGCACAGCCATTTTCTCCAGGGGAACTGAGCTCTGTTGTCTGGAGAAGAGGTGTAATTCTGGGAGATCTCCAGGCACCACCTGGAGACCGGCAACCCTACACATGCACCTTACCCCCTTTCAAAGCAAAAGCAGGGAACTTTCAAAGACTGCGAGGTTCTATTTCCTGGAAGCCCACCTCCCTACAAAAGGAAAACGTTGCCAATACAGGACGTGCTTACATGATGAAATAAGAGCAGATGAATATGTCCTCTTGAATACGTTGCAACACACCTTAAATAGAATTCTGCCAAACTCATCTCTCCCATTTCAGAAGACAGGACTGGTGTTTCATTTGTGGCTAGCAAGTGACAGATGAAGAGATGAGAAGGTCGTGGGGGACGGGCTGCGACTCACTCGGACAGCATCTGCTTGGCATGTGGAAGGTGCCAGGTTCCAATTCCCAGCACCTTCAGTTCAAAGGACCGGGTATCAGATGATGTGAAAGACCTCCAGACCCCGGACAGCCACCGCCAGTCTCTGTAGGCAACACTGGCCTTGATGGACCAGTGGCCCGATTCAGTGTACGGAAGCCTCTTGAGACGGTGTGAGCATGTAGAGTGAAGGGATGGACAGACTGCAATGGCTATGAGCTCTGTAGGGTCAGAGACACTGCTGCAAAGGGGCATGTGGGTAATTTTGCCATCCTCCAAGTGGGGCCTGGAGAGATCCTGGATTTACAAGTTATCTCCGGATGACCAAGTAAGGCCCCGGTCACACGAAGATTTTGCCGCGCGAAAGGCATGGATGTCAGGCGGATTGCGATCACACCGCAAACTCGGGGAAGCGTAGCGCACCTGTGGCTAACCCGTGGCAGAGTTTAAAAGCACCAAGGAAAGTGCACTAGTATCCGGAAAATGAGCGGCACAGGCGGGCGACTGATCGCGGGAGTGCTAGTATCCCGTGGCATCCGGCGCCCGTCCACGTCCCGTCGCAAACCGGATGTTTTTCATAAGCACATGCACACAAACATGAAACTGAGAGCAGTGCTGCTCTGCGGAACGGCACATGCGCACAAACGCGAAACGCTTGTGTGATCGCGCCGCTTCTTTGCCACGCTGCAGCATCGCCGCGTGATTGCCAGCTAACAGATAAAGCACGGGGACTCGGGGGACCGTGTGATCGGGCTACCGCGCTTTATTTTGCTCCAGGGCGAACAGACACGCCTCCCTCCTGCGTTATCTGGCCCGTGTGACGGGGGCCGAAGTTCCCCTGGAGAAAATGGCTGCTTTCAAGGATGGACTTGATGGCCTTATACTCCATGGAGGTCCCTCCTCTCCCCAAACCCTGCCCTATCCAGGCTCCACCCCCCCCAAATCTCCAGGAATTTCCCTACCCCGAGTTGGCAACCTTCAACGCAGGGCATGTCTGTGCCAGCACTTTCCCAGTTCGGCTTCCTTCTCCGACTGCTTTCACTTTCCCCATCCGAGTTTGTCCTGAAATAATCCTTGTGTGCTTCTGTTCGTGCAGAGTTCCTCCTCTCGAAAGGGCAGATGTGTAGGGTTTTTACTTTTAAGGGGGGAAAAGGTCCCAAACCAAATGCAGAGTTTTTGCAACTGCTGCGTGCACTTAAGGACGGTGGTTGGTGGGAAACACTGTGGGAAAAATGACATTCTTTTTTTTTTTTTTGAGGACCAACCTCCCAGCTTTCCAACCTCCCAGCTCCAAAGTGGAACACCAAGGGTTGCCAGGTCCCCCACCCCCCCGGCCACTCGATGGTGGGGCAGGGAAGCCAAATCCCTCTTGCAGACTTCCTGGTAGGGTCGCCAGGTCTGAGTTGGAGCCGGGAGACGTTGGGGGTGGAGCCGGGAGAGGGCAGGGTTTGGGGAGGGGCCTCAGCATGGTACAATGCCACATAGAGTCCCCCCTTCAAAGCAGCCATATTTCTCCAGGGGAGCTGATTTCTGTCAGCTGAAGATCAGCGGGAGATCCCCAGGCCCCACCTGGAGGTTGGCAACCCTACTTCCTGGGGATTTGGGGGCGGGGCCTGGGGAGGACAGGGACCTCAGTGGGAAACAATGTCTTAAAGTCCGCTCTCCAGAGCATCCATTTTCTCCAGGGGACATGATCTCTGTACTCTGAAGAACTGCTTTAATTCCAGGGGGTCTCCGGGTCCTACCTGGAGGCTGGAACCACTAGAACACCAGCTGCTGACTCTGCCTGGGATTTGGTGTGAACGGCACCAGATTTTCCTTACAGGCATCAGGGCAAACTAGGGTTGCCAAATGGGGGTGGGGAAACCCCCGCTTTGGAGGCCTGATTTCCGCCACGGCGGAATCGGGCCCCGGGGGGAACTCTGCCCCCCAAAGCTGCGTCACCAGAGGTGACACAGCCACGTTGCTGACGTTGGGGGCATAGCTGAGCTCGTTGGGTGGAAAACCATATGGTTTTCCCCCCGACGAGCTCGGCCACGCTCCCAACGTCACATGTCACTTCTGGTGACGTAGCGGCGGTGCGCGTGTGCGCATACGGACCTTCTCCCGGACTCGTCGGAGCCTCCCCCACCGGTAAGTTTGCCAGTCTTGGCAACCCTAGGGCAAACCACTGGTGGGAATGCGCCAAAACTTGGACACATCAAAAACATGGCTGAGAGCTGGGCTTGCGCTCAACCCGTCTCCCTACAAGGAGATCCTCTCCTGCACCGAACTCTCTCAAAAAGACCAAAAGCCAAGCAAGCTTCTGAGTGCATAGGCCCAATAATTCTGTTAGTCAAGTTAAAAGTATTAAATATGTATTTATTACAAAGTAGATTTTAAAAAACAGACATTGGGCCTGCTGATAGCCTCAATTAAGAACCAAATTGTACAGTGACAACCAAAAGTGATCAGTGTTCCCTCTAAGCCGCGTTAGTGTGAGCTAGCTCACAGTTTCTTAGCCTCCGGCTCACACATTTTTGTCTTTGCTCAGGAAAGAGGGCTCCAGAGCGAACTAACTGATGCAGTAGCCAAATCGCTCGCTCACAACTTTAATGCCAGTAGCTCACCAAGTAGAATTTTCGCTCACAAGACTCCACAGCTTAGAAGGAGCATTGCTCCTCCAGAGCAAACTAATTGATGCAGTGGCCACATCTCTCGCTCACAACTTTAATGCCAGTAGCTCACCAAGTAGAATTTTCGCTCACAAGACTCCACAGCTTAGAGGGAGCATTGCTCCAGAGCAAACTAATTGATGCAGGAGCCAAATGGCTCGCTCACAACTTTAATGCCAGTAGCTCACAAAATGGAACTTTCGCTCACAAGACTCCACAGCTTAGAGGGAGCATTGAAAGTGACCATTCCTGACCCTGACCAAATGCTTCTCGGCACACTGGCCTTCCTCAGTGGTCAAACGAATGATATTGCAGGATGGCTCCTGACATCACAATCCAACAATATTCCTCAGAAACTGACCAAGGTGGACATTTTTAATGACTGTCTGTGACCAAATTATCAATCAGAGGCCTCATTCTGGAGAGTTTGCTGCCATGATCAGGTTCACTTTCGTACAGTAATGGTTCAATTGCGTATCTAATTTTTTTTAAAAAGTCGTTCTTTCTCTCTCGGTCAGAAAAAAAAAAATAGACGCAGCCCGGAGCCAATAGCGAGCAAGCTTCTGATCGCCGGTCCAAAATGGGCTCTCCCGGTTTCAAAGAAAGACTCTGACCGCCTTTGCTACCTGCTCTCGAGGCAGAGATCCCGCCAGATAATTCGGCTCCCCAGCTAAGGCCGGACTTATCTGAACGGGAGAGATGAGCTTCGCAAATAAAGCCGACTTCCTCTCCAGCAGATAAGATCAGCGAAGCCGCACCGCTGGGCTCATGGTTTTCCTGTCTCCTTTCCCTTCCACCCCGAGTACCGAAAGCTGAACACATGTGTTTCTTCCCCGAGACAGGTCTGTTTATTTCATGAGGCGCCTTTTCCGTCCCGCCTTTTCTTCCACAGAGCCACATCGTTTCCCTCTCGTAGCGACCCTGTGAGGTAGGGCATGCTGGGGTAGAGCGACTGACTCAAGGTCACCGGGAAAACGTCAAACTCATTTGTAACGAGGGCCGGATCTGACATAAATGAGACCTTGTTGGGCCGGGCCATGTGTGTCATAAAATGTGATGCCAGGTATTGGAGAGATAAACTTTATAGAGGACACCGAGGGTGCGGTCAGACGGCGTGCTGGGAGCGGTTTAAATTGCTCCAGCCCTGATGCGGTCCTTTTTTAACCTGGAGAATTGCGATCACACTCACTTCCTTGCTCTGGATCGCTGCGCAGCCACATCGCTCCCCGCCATCCACACGCGGGAGCGAGCGTCGCTGTTGTTTTTCTCTCTCTCTGTTTGGGCATGCGCACAGGCAGCCATCTGTAGAACTAAAATTTTCGCGCGTGTGCAGAACAGCAATTTCTACTTCAACCCGACTGCTGTAACACTTCCCTTTAAACTTTAAAGGAACACTTCCCTTTAAACGTTTACCTCAAAAATCGCCTCCGTGAGATCCCAAACTCGTCTAAATGCTAAAACTAGGCACCATTTAAACATTGTTTTTAATAACGTGGTGGCAGACCTCCGCCTATGCGCACTCCGCCAACGCTTGAAAAAAAAATGGTGGGCGAAAAGCGGAAGCCTCGAGCAGCTTTCGAGCGGGGAGGGGGTTTAAACCGGAAGTGGCTCGACACCAGAGGAGCGATCAGATGTCAGAAAAGTGCGGCTGGAACCAGAGAATCAGGAAAACACCACTTGGGGACCTGGTATCAAAATACTCCGGGTTAAAGCAGTTTTGAGCTGGGATGTGACGGCTGGGGACGGGAGGCAGATGGTGACTGTGTGATCGCGCAGTTAAAATCTGTTTCTGAGGCGGGCCGAAAGCGGACTAAATGGCCCGTCTGACCGCACCCAGAGAAACACAATTAATTTTTTTTTGAAACTTTAAATAAAACCTGCTTAAAACACTAGCACTCCTGCAATATTTTGTCTATTTAACAGTCTCTGA
>NW_015174879.1:77938-79478 GCF_001447785.1 Gekko japonicus | reverse complement strand
AACAGCCAGGGTCTTGTGGGCCGGATTGCAGCCCTCCGAGGGCTTCATCCAGCCCCTGGGCCGCATGTTTGACACCCCAGGCCTAGACAGTCCAATGTTCTGCCTCCAACAGCACCAGCTGTTTATTTATTTATTCCCCACCGAAGCAGGCTCAGGGCGGCTTACAAAGATAACGTAAGAACAGTTATGACATGGATAAAAACATAAAAAAAACAACAATTCAAAACATAAAGTGCTAGCTGGTTGTAAACTAATACATTATGGACGGCGGCAGCGGTTACTTTATTCCTCAGTTCTCAGTCGTGTATATACAACTGGCACAGGCTGTAATGGGGGAGGCGGGCGACCCTTTAATGATGATGTTGTTGGTGGTGGCGACTCCTTAGCCGAAGGCCTGGTGGAAGCGCTCCGTCTTGCAGGCCCTGTGGGGCTGCAAAAGGTCCCGCAGGGCCCTGATCTCTTCTGGGAGCTCATTCCACCAGTATGGAGCCACCACTGAGAAGGCCCTGGCCCTGGTTGTTGCCAGTCTGACGTCTTTGGGGCCAGGGAGGGTCAAAAGGTTTTGTGACCCTGAATACAGTGCTCGCTGGGGTACATATGGGGAAAGGCAGTCCTGCAGGTATGTCGGCCCCTGACCATAAAGGTGTTCTGCTACACTGCCTCTGTTCATGGAAGTTCTATTTAACTGGCACGGCTATCTACTGTGACCAACTACAAAGTGAGGCCAGTAGTTCTCCCGGAGTTACAACCAGGCTAGAGATCTTTCCCGTGAAGGAAATGGCAGCTTCAGAAGGCAGACTCTTACGGCATCAGAACAAAGTTTGAGTCCAGTGGCACCGTTGAGACCAACAAAGTTTAATTCTGGCTATAAGCTTTCATGTGCATCCATATTTCTCCATGTATCTGAAGACATGTGCATGCACATGAAGGCTTATACCAGAATTAAACTTTGTTGGTCTTAGAGGTGCCGCTGGACTCCAACTTTGTTCTCCTGCTTCAGACCAACATGGCTGCCTTCCTGAATCTATCTTATGGCGTCCAGTCCTCACTGAGCTCCGTTCCCCTCTTCAATCTCCATTCTCCCCAAGCACCACCAACTAGAGCCAAGCCAGTCAGTCACCACAGGCCCTCTGAGCCCTCTGAGCGCAGAAGCGTTACCTCTGTGAAATGCAGGGCTATTTTTGGGCAGGAACGCACAGGAACGGAGTTCCGGCTGGCTCCCAAGTTGGCCACGCCCAGCAGGAACTCATTAGCATAATAGGCCACACCCAACAGCAGAAACTCATTAGGATTGGCTACATTAGGGGTGTGTGGCCTAACATGCAAAGGAGTTCCTGCTACAAAAAAGCCCTGGGTTTTGACAACAAACAAGGTAAACAGAAGAAGAAGCAAAAGGTGGGTGTGGCTGGATGACCACACTTCTGGTAACATGGGGGTGCGGCCTAATGTGGTAATGAGCTGTGCTGTCAGGGGTGTGGCCCAATATGTTAATGAGTTCCTGCTGTTGGGTGTGGCCTATTATGCTAATGAGTTCCTGCTG
>NW_015174879.1:75016-77238 GCF_001447785.1 Gekko japonicus | reverse complement strand
TGCTGGGCTGACGGTATGTGTTAAGCAAAGCGACCAAGAAAAGAAATTAGGAGGACACTGTGGATTATAGCTTTGGAAAAAGGGCAGAAAAGGGCAACTCGAATGATAAAAGGGTCGGAGCACTTTCCCTATGAAGAAAAGTTAAAGCGCTTGGGGCTCTTTAGCTTGGAGAAACGACGGCTGAGGGGTGACATGATTTAGGTTTACAAGATTATGCATGGGAAAGAGCAGGTAGAGAAAGAGGTACTTTCCCCCCTTTCTCACAATACAAGAACTCGTGGGCACTCCATGAAATTGCTGAGCAGTTGGGTTAGAACGGATAAAAGGAAGTACTTCTTCACCCAAAGAGTGATTCACACATGGAATTCACTGCCACAGGAGGTGGTGGCGGCTACAAGCATGGACGGCTTCAAAAGGGAATTAGATAAGCATATGGCGCAGAGGTCCATCAGTGGCTATTAGCCACAAGGTACAGATAGAGGCTCTGAGGCAAGTGATGCTCTGTCTTCTTGGTGCTTGGGGGGGGGCAACAGTGGGAGGGCGTCTAATGTCCTGGCCCCACTGGTGGACCTCCTGATGGCCCCTGGTATTTTTGGCCACTGTGTGACACAGAGTGTTGGACTGGATGGACCTTTGGCCTGATCCAACATTGGCGTCTCTTATGTTCTTATGGATTACAAGAAGAAAGAACAGCGACAGATCCATCCATCTGCAACGTAAACGTTTCCTCATGGCTCTGCTGTGGCTGCCGTGATAAGGAGGCCCGGTTTTATCTGTGTTGCCGCTTTATCTTCGAATCGATGCAAACACAGAGTGGGAAGGGGAAGGGAACCACGAGAGTTAATGACACACAGGAACTCACGCCGTGAAGCAGGAAATCTCCTCCCAGTGTGATCCCCACCCCGTGGTGTGCCAAGGGAGCATTTGAGCCGCTGAATTTCAGAGGCCTTGCCTGGTGGGACATTCCTGGGTTTCTAGGCTTCCCGAGAAGGCTGGATTCCCTCCAGGGGCTGGTTCGCCGCTAGGGACTTTTCACCAAGGACAGATGCCTCGAGGACAACTTGCGTGTGTGGATGAGCCCTCACAGGTCGAACGCCACAGGCCTAACATTCCAATAACCACACACACAAATGGATCTGAGTCCAGTCGCTCCTTAGAGACCGGAAAGATTTTGGGGAGATAAGCTTTTGAGAGGCCAAGTCTTCTTTGTCCGATGTCTGATGAAGAAAGCATTAGGGTTGCCAGGTCCTCGGGGGGGGTGGCGGGGAAACCCCTGCTTGATTGGTCCGTTCCACGGTGGCCCCCCCCACTCCCCACTCCCAAAGTGCCGGGAGCACGGAGACGTGCTAACTGGCACGGCTATCTACTGTGACCAACCACAAAGTGAGGCCAGTAGTTCTCTCGGAGTTACAACTGAAATCCAGGCTAGAGATCTTTCCCGTGAAGGAAATGGCAGCTTCAGAAGGCAGACTCTTACGGCATCAGAACAAAGTTTGAGTCCAGTGGCACCGTTGAGACCAACAAAGTTTAATTCTGGCTATAAGCTTTCATGTGCATCCATATTTCTCCATGTATCTGAAGACATGTGCATGCACATGAAGGCTTATACCAGAATTAAACTTTGTTGGTCTTAGAGGTGCCGCTGGACTCCAACTTTGTTCCCCTGATCCAGACCAACACGGCTGCCTTCCTGAAGCTATCTTATGGCATCCAGTCCTCACTGAGCTCTGTTCCCCTCTTCAAACTCCATTCTCCCCAAGCACCGCCAACTACAGCCAACCCAGTCAGTGACCACAGGCCCTCTGAGCGCAGAAGCGTTATCTCTGTGAAATGCAGGGCTATTTTTGGGCAGGAACGCACAGGAACGGAGTTCCGGCTGGCTCCCAGGTTGTCCACGCCCAGCAAGAACTCATTAGCATAATAGGCCACACTCAACAGCAGAAACTCATTAGGATTGGCTACATTAGGGGTGTGTGGCCTAACATGCAAAGGAGTTCCTGCTAAAAAAAAAAGGCCCTGGGTTTTGACCACAAACAAGGTAAACAGAATAACAAGCAAAAGGTGGGTGTGGCTGGATAACCACATTTCTGGTAACATGGGGGTGCGGCTTAATATGCTAATGAGCTGTGCTGTCAGGGGTGTGGCCCAATATGCTAATGAGTTCCTGCTGTTGGGTGTGGCCTAGTATGCTAATGAGTTCCTGCTGGGCTTTTTCTACAAAA
>NW_015174879.1:71709-74891 GCF_001447785.1 Gekko japonicus | reverse complement strand
TACACATGCGAGAGAACGAGGTGACTGCCAGGGAACCCTGAGGCCGAAGAACGGAAAGCACCACTTTGGACGGCAGCGGGTGGATTCCAGCTCCGAATGCTCCTTCCTGTAAGCCCCCACAAATGGAAAAGTGGAAGAGTAGGCAATATATATATATATTTCTACTTCCCGCTCTTTTGTTTTGCTGTGCTGGCTTCCCAGTGGGTAGGGAGGGTTTTTTTATATAGTGGAGCTTTCCTAAACGGGATCCTCCACTTGAACCCTGAAGTGGTACAGTCCATTCTACCCCTTCATTCCGCCTCTGGTCTGATGTTCTGGGGAACAGAATATCTCCTCAACTCAGGAAACACAACAGACGGGCCAGTCTTGTGTCCTACAAATCTCCCTCTGCCCGCCAGCTACCTCCATTCTTTGGCTTGCTGGGCTGACGGTATGTGTTAAGCAAAGCGAGCAAGAAAAGAAATTAGGAGGACACTGTGGATTATAGCTTTGGAAAAAGGGCAGAAAAGGGCAACTCGAATGATAAAAGGGTTGGAACACTTTCCCTATGAGGAAAGGTTAAAGCGCTTAGGGCTCTTTAGCTTGGAGAAACGACGACTGAGGGGTGACATGATTGAGGTTTACAAGATTATGCATGGGAAAGAGCAGGTAGAGAAAGAGGTACTTTCCCCCCTTTCTCACAATACAAGAACTCGTGGGCACTCCATGAAATTGCTGAGCAGTCAGGTTAGAACGGATAAAAGGAAGTACTTCTTCACCCAAAGAGTGATTAACACATGGAATTCACTGCCACAGGAGGTGGTGGCAGCTACAAGCATGGACGGCTTCAAAAGGGAATTAGATAAGCATATGGAGCAGAGGTCCATCAGTGGCTATTAGCCACAAGGTACAGATAGGGGCTCTGGGGCAAGTGATGCTCTGTCTTCTTGGTGCTTGGGGGGGGGCAACAGTGGGAGGGCGTCTAATGTCCTGGCCCCACTGGTGGACCTCCTGATGGCCCCTGGTATTTTTGGCCACTGTGTGACACAGAGTGTTGGACTGGATGGACCTTTGGCCTGATCCAACATTGGCGTCTCTTATGTTCTTATGGATTACAAGAAGAAAGAACAGCGACAGATCCATCCATCTGCAACGTAAACGTTTCCTCATGGCTGTGCTGTGGCTGCCGTGATAAGGAGGCCCGGCTTTATCTGTGTTGCCGCTTTATCTTCGAATCGATGCAAACACAGAGTGGGAAGGGGATATAGCACTATAGCACATGTATAGTGTGCTATAGAACACAATGGGGTGATGTGTCAGAGAACCCCTGCCATGTGGATGCAGACAGATTAGTAACCAAAATGTCAAAGCTCACCTTGTAGATCTCCAGAGTAAATGATAATTGCAACACAGGTTTCTCTGGTGGTGGAAAATGCTGTCAAGTTACAGCTGACATGTTGTGACCCTGTAGAGTTTTTAAGGCAAGAGACGCTCAGAGGTGGTTTGCCATTGCCTGCCTCCATGTCATGCCCCTAGTATTCCTTGGTGGTCTCCCATCCAAATAACAGCCAAGGCTGACCCTGCTTAGGTTCCAAGATCTGGTGAGATCAGGCTAGCCTGGGCTATCCAAGTCAGGACTAAGCGTGTGTGTGTACGTGTGTGTCTGTGCACACACACACACACAAAGGTGTTTTTCGGGGTTTGGGTATACCAAACCCCCAAAATATCTGTATACACAGAAGAACTATACAAGAAAGACCTCGATGTCCTTGACAACCACGACGGTATAATCACTGACCTCGAGCCAGACATTGTGGAATGTGAAGTTAAATGGGCCTTAGAAAGCATTAGTAACAACAAAGCTAGTGGAGGTGATGGTATTCCAGCTGAGCTATTCAAAGTCTTAGAAGATGATGCTGTTAAAGTGCTGCACTCCATTTGCCAGCAAATTTGGAAAACGCAACAGTGGCCACAGGATTGGAAAAGATCAGTATACATTCCAATCCCAAAGAAGGGCAACGCCAAGGAATGTTCAAACTATCGCACAATTGCACTCATATCACACGCTAGCAAGGTCATGCTCAAGATCCTACAAGCTAGGCTTCAACAGTACGTGGATAGAGAACTACCAGAAGTACAAGCGGGGTTTCGAAGAGGTAGAGGAACTAGAGATCAAATTGCCAACATTCGCTGGATTATGGAAAAAGCAAGAGAGTACCAGAAAAATATCTACTTCTGCTTCATTGACTATGCTAAAGCTTTTGACTGTGTGGATCACAACAAACTATGGCAGGTCCTTAAAGAGATGGGAGTACCAGACCACCTCACATGTCTCTTGAGAAACCTGTATAAGGGCCAAGAAGCGACAGTTAGAACCGGATACGGAACAACTGATTGGTTCAGCATAGGAAAAGGAGTACGACAAGGATGTATACTGTCACCTTGCTTATTTAATATATATGCAGAGTACATCATGCGAAATGCTGGCCTGGATGAATCACAAGCGGGAATTAAGATTGCTGGGGAAAAGATCAACAACCTCAGATATGCAGACGATACCACTCTAATGGCAGAAAGTGAAGAGGACCTAAAGAGCCTCTTGCTCAGGGTAAAAGAGGAGAGCGCAAAAGTGGGCTTGAAGCTCAACATCAAAAAAACTAAGATCATGGCATCCGGCCCCATCACTCCTTGGCAAATAGAAGGGGAAGTCGTGGAAGTAGTGACAGACTTCACGTTCCTGGGATCCCAGATCACCGCAGACTGTGACTGCAGCCATGAAATTAAAAGACGCCTGCTCCTTGGGAGGAAAGCGATGGCGAACCTAAACAGCATGATAAAAAGTAGAGACATCACCCTGCCAACAAAAGTCCGCATGGTCAAAGCAATGGTATTCCCAGTAGTCATGTATGGCTGCGAGAGTTGGACTATAAGGAAGGCCGAGCGCCGAAGAATAGATTCTTTTGAACTATGGTGCTGGAGAAGACTCTTGAGAGTCCCTTGGACTGCAAGAAGAACAAATCAGTCAATCCTCAAAGAAATCAACCCTGACTGTTCCCTGGAAGGCCAGATAATGAAACTGAAGCTCAAATACTTTGGCCACCAAATGAGAAGGGAGCACTCACTGGAGAAGACCCTGATGCTGGGAAAGATTGAAGGTCAAAGAAGACGGGGACGGCAAAGGATGAGATGGTTAGACAGTGTCA
>NW_015174879.1:36802-70923 GCF_001447785.1 Gekko japonicus | reverse complement strand
AGCCCCCCTGGACTTCTTGGCGGTCTCCCGTCCAAGTGCTAACCAGGGCTGACCCTGCTTAGTTTTTCAGATCTGACAAGACAGGGCTGGCCTGGGCCTTAAGGTTGCCATGTCTGGGTTGGGAAATGCCTGGAGACTTTGGGGGAGGATCCGGGAGGGGGCGGGGTTTGGGAAGGGTCCTCAGCAGGGGTCCTTTCCTGCGGGAGCGCACAGGAGCGGAGCTCCGGCACTAAGGAGCCCAGGGGGTGGGCACATGCAACAAGCCCCACCCCCTGTTCCCAGCAGCCATCAGTCGGGCCATGAGGAGCAAGAAGCAGCCAGGTAAGTTGCAGAGCCCTCCCCCATCCTGCCTTCAGGTACAAGCTCTCCCTCCTCTGCGAGGACGTCCCCCCCCCCAATAGCTAGCAATCCAAAACAGTCCAGTGGAGCCTGAGCGGTGGGCGTTGCCTTCTGACACACTTCCGGTCATGTCAGGGGACGTGGCATATGCAAATAAGTTATGCTAATGAGCTTCTGTACCTCTTTTTCTACAAAATGACCCCTGGTCCTCAGCATGGTCCAATGCCATAGAGTCCACCCTCCAAAGCAGCCGTTTTCTCCAGGGGAGCTGATCTCTGTCAGCTGGAGATGAGTTATAAAAGCGGGGGATCCCCAGGGCCACACCTGGAGGTTGGCAACTCTTCTGGGCCTTAATACCCACCATCAAATCAACCAAGTTTCCTTCTTCAGCCTCCACATCCTTCAGTACGGTCTTCCTTTCGAGAACAAGAGGCTGAATGCCAGTTTGCTTTTTTCTTAGATGCCGGCGCGTGATACTTCCTATTTCACGCCTTAACTGCAGCTGGGCCTTAATACCCACCATCAAATCAACCAAGTTTCCTTCTTCAGCCTCCACATCCTTCAGTACGGCCTTCCTTTCGAGAACAAGAGGCTGAATGCCAGTTTGCTTTTTTCTTAGATGCCGGCGCGTGATACTTCCTATTTCACGCCTTAACTGCATCTATGTTGTTATAGCCTGATAAGTTCACGAATGCACGGCCAATTTTATAGATATGTAATCACTCTTTAACATTTTCTAGCAGATGACTTTCAAACTGGGGAGGGGAAAAAAATAGCCATGCGCCGTTTAATTTCTGGGAGGCATGTCCGGAATATTAACTGAAGGCAAAGTGCGCCGTGGTGAACTGAGAAGGAAATATTAAGTCAAAATATTGAAATGTCATCAAAAAGTCTGGATCCCAGACTCCTTTCTTTGGCCATTCTAAAACACCAACACAAAACAGGTGCATTCAATTCACTGTATGCATCTGGTCCAGGGGTCTCCAACCTTTTGTAGCCTGCGGTCACATTTGGAATTCTGACACAGGGTGGTGGGCACAACCACAAAATGGCTGCCACAGGGGGCAGAACCAAACAGAGGTATTCCACATACAGGGGAGAGAGGAGAGGAGAGATTGGATTTATACCCTTCCCTTCACTACCCAAAGGAGTCTCAGAGCGGCTTATAAACTCCTTCCCCTTCCCCTCCCCACGACAGACACCCTGTGAGGTAGGTGGGGCTGAGAGAGCTCTGACAGAAACTGCTCTTTTTCAAGAACAGCTCTGACAGAATTATGGCTTGCCCAAGGTCATCCAGCCAGGTGCAAGTGGAGGCGTGGGGAATCAAACCCGGTTCTCCCAGATTAGAGTCTGCACACTTAACCACTACGCCAAACTGGGGAGAGGACAAGTAGTTCAAAAACATACTAAAATAAGTGGTGGGAGAGAATTTGAAAAACCCCACTTGTTGCAGCTGCTGCTGAAACAATGTTGTTTTAATCTGCATAGCCAATAAGAACATAAGAGAAGCCAGTGTTGGATCAGGCCAATGGCCCATCCAGTCCAACACTCTTCTGTCACACAGTGGCCAAAAATACCAGGAGTCATCAGGAGGTCCATCAGTGGGGCCAGGACACTAGAAGCCCTCCCACTGTTGCCCCCCCACACACAAGCACCAAGAATACAGAACCTCACTTGCCCCAGACTGAGAGTTCCTATCTATATGTTGTGGCTAATAGCCACTGATGAACCTCTGCTCCATATGTTTATCCAATTCCCCCTTGAAGCTGTCCATGCTTGTAGCCGTCACCACCTCCTGTGGCAGCAAATCCCATGTGTTAATCACTCTTTTAGTGAAGAAGTACTACCTTTTATCTGTTCTAACCTGACTGGTCAGCAATTTCATGGAGTGCCCACGAGTTCTCGTATTGTGAGAAAGGGAGAAAAGTACCTCTTTCTCTACCTGCTCTATCTTGTGCATAAACTGGTCAGCAATTTCATGGAGTGCCCACGAGTTCTCGTATTGTGAGAAAGGGAGAAAAGTACCTCTTTCTCTACCTGCTCTATCTTGTGCATAATCTTGTAAACCTCGATCATGTCACCCCTCAGCCGTCGTTTCTCCAAACTAAAGAGCCCAAAGCGCTTTAACCTTTCTTCATAAGGAAAGTGTCCCAACCCTTTTATCATCCTAGTTGCCTTTTTCTGCACTTTTCCCAACACTATAATATCCTTTTTGAGGTGTGGTGACCAGAACACTGAGATCAGATCCTCAGTGACAAATTAGAAGCCCTCTTGGGCAAGGGCCCCATCTAGCCTCACCCACTGTTTACCAACACATGTTGGGTGCTAAGAAAGGTGTTGTTGGGTGCCCCCAGGCACCATGTTGGAGAACCTGGTCTTGTCTACAATGGTTTATTCAAGGTATGAGCTTTCGTGTGCAAGGCACACTTTTTCAAATACACTGGAATGGTAGATGAGGTTAGGTTTGTTCTACTGCTTCGGACTTGTCCACAGTGTTTGGAGACCTTTTTGTACTGGGGAAGAAGACTTCCCCCTCCAGTAACATATTCCCAACTAGGGTTGCCAGGTCCAACTCAGGAAATATTTGGGGATTTGGGAGTGGAGCCAGGAACAAGGATGTGTCAGCCCCCTGGAAAAGGGGAGGGAAGAAGAATGACTGAACACCGAAGGTAGTTCTGGCCTTCACGTTTTAAAGGAGCGTGTTCCTTTTAACTGCCTTTCCTCCATTGGAAATAATGGAGGATGGGGGCACCTACATTTGGGGCTCACAGAACTGGACCCCCTGGTCCAATCTTTTTGGAA
Organism: Gekko japonicus; assembly: GCF_001447785.1. NCBI lineage: Eukaryota > Metazoa > Chordata > Lepidosauria > Squamata > Gekkonidae > Gekko > Gekko japonicus. The sequence goes on along the minus strand of NW_015174879.1, from coordinate 67,782 downwards.
CTTGGGGTTTTTTTTCTTGAGGAGAGGCACCAGATGCTATGATTTGGGGTTTTTTTTCTCTTGAGGATAGGCACCAGATGCTATGCTGAAAATTTGGTGCCTCTGCCTCAAAAAACAGCGCCCCCCAGAGTCCTAGATACCCACAGATCGATTCTCCATTTATCGAAACGATAGAACATTCCGGAGACCATCGTCACACCATTTTCAACTGCCTTGTGCATTTATATGATTTTTGTACACATTTTTGTATAAATTTTGTGATTGTTTATTGAAATATTTTCTAGCGCAGTTACCTCACAGTTTCTTCTTTTTGCGCCCTGTTCCCAACCCAAATCACTTGGTCCCCCAACAATGGCTGCTTTCACAGAAAGTGAAGATGTCTGGAGACACTATCGCAGATCTCCGGCATCTTCTCTCGTTACACTTTACCAGGACAACCCTAAGCAATTATAATCCTTCGAAAGCCCACTGGCTTAGAGGGGTGTAACTCTGTTTAGGACTGCACTGTAAGTTGTCGCCTGGCTCTTTGGCTTCACGAAAATGTTTACGGCAGGCGCATACAGGCATGCATTTGGGAAACTGCTAACATACTGAACAAGGACGGTTTAGTTCCCTCATACTAGGCTACACAGGAAGCAGCAAAGGCAACACATGGCCCCCAACCTATGCTAAAGTTAGTTGTAAACAAGTCCCATTGAAAGCAGTGGGATTGAAGTGAGTCACAGCTCACTTATTCGATTTAGGCAATTTCACCGCAACTAATTGGGGTCAGGTAAGAAGAGACAACGAAATATCTAAAGTGTGTCAGTGGATAATAACACTTCAGCTCTGACATTTAGAATATTTAAAGCATCCCACACATGTTATCTCCAGAATCCTTCTAGCAACCCTGTGAGGTTGGACAGAATCACCACCACCACCACCATCATCATCATCATCATCATCATCATCATCATCATCATTCCTGTATTGGAGATGAGATGGCCGTTTGTAGGGAGCTTATAGCAGCAAAAGTTAAACCCAGGGCTTTCTGGTTTACCGCTCAATTTCGTGGAACAAGGCAATGATAATCTGACCTACACATCTCTGCAAAAATAATTTCTCAGTCCAGACTGACTAAACCGGGAGCATTCATCCATGCCTTTGGTTGGAAACTTCAGGCCATTTTGGATTGCAAAACTTAATAAAAACACAAATTTGGAACAGCGCTAGAAAGCTATGAGCACATATTTGTTAATTTGCTTTTAAGTCCCATTACTAACTTTGGTGGGAAAGTTGACCGTGCCCCTCAATCTCTCCCGCTGAAAGCGATAGCATGTCAGACGCCTAACTTGAGTTAGCTCGTGCCCAATCACAACATAAAAATAGCTGCAGATAAACCCAACCCCCGCTTGGCTTCCTAGGAGTCCCGGCATGCGAACCATGAGACCAGCGCTCACAGCTCAGTTCACAAGAGCGTGGTGGAAAATAGTTTTCCATTACCAAAGGCTAATTCTAGACTGTTGCAGGTAAGTGGTCCGTACCTCCCAGAAAGGCTTTGAAGACCACTTAAGTCTAGTGGACTTCCCCCTGCTCCACATTTCTTTTGGTCCTTCTTTCTGCCAAATACAACAAAGTTTGAGTCCAGTGGCACCTTTAAGACCAACAAAGTTTAATTCTGGCTATAAGCTTTTGAGCACATCCGGGCTCTCCTTTGCATATTAGGCGACACACCCCTCGTGTAGCCAATCCTCCAAGAGCTTACAGAAGCCCCTGTAAGAAGAGTTCTGTAAGCTCTTGGAGGATTGGCTACATTAGGGGTGTGTGGCCTAATATGCAAAGGAGTTCCTGCTACAAAGAGAGCCTGGAGTGTGCATTCTCATGAAAGCTGATACCTAGAATTAAACTTTGTTGATCTTAAAGATGCCACTGGACTCAAACGTTGTTCTATTGCTCCAGACCAACACGGCTACCCACCTGCATCTTTCTGTCACATTTAAGACCAGGCTGCAGGAGAGAGAGAAAAAAGTGATATTCAAGGAAACAGCAGTAAGAGCCCCTTGACCTCACAAAAAGGGGGGGGGACCACAGGTACAGACTGGGGCTTGGGAGAAGGAGCAGCCGCCAGGTGGGACCTGAAGAATCCCCTGGAATTGCAGTTCATCTCCAGACTGCAGAGATTCGTTCCCCTGGAGAAAACGGATGCTTTGGGGGGTGGACTCAGTGGCATCATACCCCCTGAGGTCCCTGTCCTCCCCGGGCTCCTACAATTGGATCTCCAGGAGTTTCCCAACCTGGATCTGGCAAACCTACAACAATCCCCCGTTGTTGTCACCTTCTATCTTTATGTAAAAAGGTAAAGGTAAAGGTCTCCCTTGCTCGAAAGCCAGTCGAGTCCGATTCTAGGGTTGCGGTGCTCATCTCCGTTTCAAAGCCGAAGAGCCAGCGCTGTCCAAAGACGTTTCCGTGGCCATGTGGCCGGCATGACTAAACACCAAGGCGCACGGAACGCTGTTACCTTCCCACCGAAGTGGTACCTATTTATCTACTTGCAATTTCTTGCTTTCGAACTGCTAGGTTGGCGGGAGCTGGAACTAGAGACGGGAGCTCACTTCGTCATGCGGCACACTCGACTCTCGAACTGCTGAACTACTGACCTTCCACAGCCTGCAGTTCAGCGTCTTAACCCTTTGAGCCACCGCAAGTTCAATTAAAAAAAAAGTTCACTTTGTAAATGTCCACAGAACACAGTTACTAAGAGGTGTGGCGATGGACCGCCCAGGTTCCCATCCGTTTCCTTTCAGGATTTCGTCAGGCCACCTCCAGTGATGGGGCTGGCTGGAATAGACATAGACTGCTGTATACAGTCAAGAGAAATCTATAGAGCTCGTTGGTAAATCCTCCTTAGCAGGGCTATTTGGGGGCAGGAACGCACAGGAACGGAGTTTCGGCTGACTTCAGAGTTGGCCAGGCCCACTACAGCCAAAACCTCTGTCCGTGCGTGGCTACAGGTAGGGAAGGCCTGGAGAGCGACCAGCGCATTTGGGGCAATCCCTAGATGTGCAGAAAAATCTGAAAACTTGGAAAAAATATGTGGGGGATATTTAAATCCCCCCAAAAGTAAAAGAGTGTTCCCTGCACAGGCGCAGGGAATGCTCTGAGATCGGCTTTGTTGCTGCCAGGGAGGGGGAGGGAGAAAGTTTGGTGGGCTGAGCTCAGATGCTGCCACCACTGCTGGTGAGGGAGGGAGAAAACTTGGTGGGCCACCTGCCGTCGCTGGGGGGGGAGGAGGTTCGGTGGGCCAGCCAGGCCTCGCCACCAGGTGAGGGAGGAGGGAGAAAGTTTGGCGGGCTGGGATTCCCCTGCCTGATATACGATGTGAATCTGTTAAGGAGTGCATTTTCTTTATTATAGCTCCACGCTTACATAAAGCAGCCTTTAATGGGGTGTGTGTGTAAACATAAGCAGATTAGTTATCTGTGTGAGAGAGGCTGAAAAGCACTATTGAATGGTGCGTGCCCATTTAATCTAAACAAGAGACACCGTGATTTTTCTTGGTTTGCTCTAATGCATCACAGGTAAGCATTCATGAAACTTGCCCATTCCCTTTTTGGCTGGGTAGAACCAGGGGTCATTTCGTAGAAAAAGAGGTGTAGGAGCTCATTAGCATAACTCATTAGCATAACTCATTTGCATATGCCACACCCCCTGACATCAACCGAAGTGTGTCAGAAGGCACCTCCCACCACTCAGGCTCCACTGAGCTGTTTTGGATTGCTAGCTATGGGGGGGGGGAGAACGTGCAGATCTGTCCTCACAGAAGAGGGAGAGCTTGTACCGGAAGGCAGATGGGGGGGGGGCTCTGCAACTTACCTGGCTGCTCCTTGCTCCTCGTGGCCCAACTGAGGGCTGCTGGGAGCAGGGGGTGGGGCTTGTTGCATGTGCCCGCCCCCTGGGCTCCTTACTGCCGGAGCTCCGCTCCTGTGCGCTCCCGCAGGAAATGACCCCTGGGTAGAACCAATCCAGAAATACAAGCGAACAAAAAGAAGCAGAAGGGAAAACACACTGGATGATATCTCTTGTCCTTCTTGCTTGGCGCTCTGGCTGCATCTCCAGTTCAGCCTGCTATCGATGCGCTTCATAAAATATTGCTTTCAGGAAGGGGACAGAAGTGTGAACTCTCAGCTCGTCACGTAGGCTGGGATTCCTTTAGGAACGGGTAGTGGCCACATTCCAAGAAACAGGGACAGATGTATCACGAATGCCGTGCTGCTCTCTAGTCACTGACACTCGCCGGCTTGTTTCTTTAGAGTAAATTTAAGGCTGCGGCCACACACACTAAGGCCCAATCTGCATCTAGCATTTGCGCCGCTGTTTTACCAAACCCACACTGGAACAGAAAAAGCTGCACCTCAAAACCACATTCAAATACCCCAGGCCAATGCCATACTGACTGCAGTCACCCCTGAACGGCCATAAAACGGCCATTAATCTATGCAGACCGTACCATAAAACTGAGAGATCAAACTTGTTTGCATATGCCACACCCCCTGACATCACCAGAAATGTATCAGAAGGCAACACCCACTGCTCAGGCTCCACTGGACTGTTTCGGATTGCTAGCTATGGGGGGGGGCGGCGTGCAGATCTGTCCTCACAGAGGAGGGAGAGCTTGTACCTGAATAAAACTTGGTCTTAAAGGTGCCACTGGACTGTTTTGGACCGGGGGCTGGGGGGGGGCTCTGGAACTTACCTGGCTGCTTCTTGCTCTGACTGAGGGCTCCTGAGAACAGAGGGTGGGGCTTGTTGCATGTGCCCGCCCCCTGGGCTCTTTACTGCCAGAGCTCCGCTCCTGTGCGCTCCTGCAGGAAATGACCCCTGTTTGGGGGTGAGGTTTGGGGAAGCTCACTGGGGTACAATGCCATACAGTCCACCTTCCAAAGCAGCCATTCCTCCATGGGAACTGATTTCTGTGGTCTGGGGATCAGTGGTGATTCTGGGAGATCTGTGGGCCCCAGCTGGAGATCGGCAACCCTACCCTGCCCTATTTAAATCAACTGAAAAAGAAGAAGGCTGGACTCTGATTAGGGCTGCCAGCTCTGTGTTCAGAAACAGCTGGAGATTTGGGGGGGGGATGAAGCACGGAGAGGGCGGGGTTTGAGGGGGGGAGGGACCCCAGGGGAATACAATGCCCTAGGGTCCACCCTCCAAAGCAGCCATTTTCTCCAAGGGAACTGATCTTGGTCATTTAGAGATCAATTGTAATAGTGGGCGATTAGGGTCGCCAGCCCCCCAGGTGGGAGTGGGGGGATCCCGCAATTTCATGGGGCCCGCCCCCAACAGCCACAACCTGGTGCGACGCCCCCAAAGTGGAGACGTCACATGGAAGGACGTCACGGCACGCCAGAGCATCACCGCGTGACGTCCCTGGCGTGATGACGTCCCTTCCATGTAATGTCATCACGTCCCTTCCGTGTGATGTCATCATGTCAGTGACATCGCCCCGCTCCCCACTCCCGGAAAACTCCTTCCCACCCCCCGCCGGTAACAGTAAGGACCTGGCAACCGTACAGGAGATCTCCAGGTGCAACTGGGAGGTCGGCAACCCCGTCTCTGATTGGTTAGCTTCGTAGGCCTGCCATTTGCAAACCTTCACGTGGCACGTCCCCTCTGGCATGTCCCTTTCAAACAGGGCTATTTTGGGGCAGGAACGCACAGGAACGGAGTTCCGGCTGGCTCCCGAGTTGGCCACGCCCAGCAGGAACTCATTAGCATAATAGGCCACACCCAACAGCAGAAACCTATTAGGATTGGCTACATTAGGAGTGTGTGGCCTAACATGCAAAGGGGTTCTTGCTACAAAAAAAGGCCCTGTGTTTTGACAACAAACAAGGTGAACAGAATAAGAGGCAAAAGGTGGGTGTGGCAGGATGACCTAACTTCTGGTAACATGGGGGTGTGGCCTAATATGTTCATGAGCTGTGTTGTCGGGGGTGTGGCCTGATATGCGAATGAGTTCCTGCTGTTGGGTGTGGCCTATTATGCTAATGAGTTCCTGCTGGGCTTTTTCCACCAAAAAAGCCCTGCTTTCAACCCCTTCCTCACGAAAAGGACTTAGGAAGGTGACCGGCTGCCGTTTGCAAATGGAAGAGGAACTGCGGCCAGGGTGGCTTGATTTACCAGGAGGAGCCTGGGCCACCAAGTTAATCGCCCCCCACCCAAATGCCACATGAGGAAGAGATTCCTTTTATCCTGAAGCTGAAGGGACAGAGAAACCAGAGCCAAGCCATGAGGAACTGCAAACGCCACACTGTGGAGAAGCAAAAATAACTCCCCCCACCCCTCAATTGGCAATTTAAGGAAGGGACGTTTCCCTGTCCTCTGATCTATTTCCCTTTGTGGTTGCATCCAGCTGGAAGGGGGGGTAACATTTAGTTTGGGCTGGTAGGGGGGGGACATTTAGTACATGAGCGCACCTGTCACAGAGCCGGAGCTTTGTTTCGTTTCACAGATCGGTGAACTCGAAGGGCGCTTCAGTTATTCTGGCAAATGTGTGTTTCGAAGCCCGTGTTGATGGAGACAAGAGGAATGCGGAAGTACCAGGGTGGGGGCAATCTGCCGCTGAAGATTGGAAGCCAGGTGGCTGAACCCCTTAACAAACGTCCTCTGAAAAGGTCAACTTTCCCTTGGCTGGGTTGGTTTTGGATATTGGAATTCCAAAAACAATATCCGTGACAAAAATAACAAAGAGTCAATAAAGATAAGTTGCAAAAATGTTTAATTTCTGTAGGAAATTTTCTGCTCACACGCTAACGAATACTGCGCAATGAACAATTCGTTTCACAATATTTGCTTTATCTGAGCGTGTAGCAATCCCCAATTTTTATCACTAAAAGGAAGAAAATTGTTCATTGCGCAGTATTCGTGAGCGTGCGAGCAGAAAATTTTCTACAGAAATTACTACAGTAAACATTTTTGCAACTTATCTTTATTGACTCTTTGTTATTTTTGTCACGGATGTTGTTTTTGGAATGTCACTTCCGTGATCTCTCATTTTTGGCTTCTACTGGTTTTGGATATTGGCTGGACAGAAAGCCACTGGAAGGGGAGAACCAGTGGACGGGGAAAAGGTTTTAACACCCTCGCCGCCCACCAATGCTCTTTTCCAAGTGTCACCGCGTGGGTATCGCGAGGGGAAACAGGGGCGGCAACCTTGTGTTTTCCTCATGGAATCAGTTGTGCCCAAAAAACAGGTATAGTAACAATTGATTGGCACAGTAATGAGATAATACAGAGAACAAGAAAAACTGTGAAAAAGTGACGCTCGGGGCTATTTTGGGGCAGGAACGCACAGGAACGGAGTTCCGGCTGGCTCCCAAGTTGACCACGCCCAGCAGGAACTCATTAGCATAATAGGCCACACCCAACAGCAGAAACTCATTAGGATTGGCTACAAGTAGGGGTGTGTGGCCTAACATGCAAAGCAGTTCCTGCTACAAAAAAAGGCCCTGGGTTTTGACAACAAACAAGGTAAACAGAATAACAAGCAAAAGGTGGGTGTGGCTGGATAACCACACTACTGGTGACATGTGGGTGCAGCCTAATGTGCTAATGAGCTGTGCTGTCAGGGGTGTGGCCCAATATGCTAATGAGTTCCTGCTGTTGGGTGTGGCCTATTATGCTAATGAGTTCCTGCTGGGCTTTTTCTACAAAAAGAGCCCTGGTGACGCTTAATATACGTCTTTAAAGAATCATAGAAAAGTGAACAAAAATAATATACATGATCATAGAAAAATATTGACGGTGATCTCCGGAATTTCTTGCCGTTTCGAAGGAAGATCTTCTTCTGAACAAAGATGTAGGATCTTATAAATACAACAATATACATCTTTGAAAGTCTGGACATTATATAACTTGTTATAAAATAATTAATAAAAAGAGTGAAAGCTTACAAAAAATGTCTCTCAGTGATTCATATCCTCTGGTGACGTCTCACAATTATCAAGGAAGATTTTCAATAAGATACAACAAGCTCTTAGCCCATGGCAGGTTCTACTATACATTACAGCTGTTATGAACATTGGTGAGTGGTCTATATATGTAAGTTGTATTTTAAATATTTTGTAAGGTGATATGTATAAGTATAAGATGATATGTATAAGTAATATGGGCGGCAACCTTGTATCTTATACAACCTTGTTGTATCTTATAGAAAATCTTATTGGGTTTTTAGTTAGGTTTTCTTTACTTTTTCCTATAGATTGTAGATTTTCCCTCCCCAATTTCTGTTGTAGTTTTATAGAAATGCAAATAAAAAATTCCCCCCTTGGGGGGCTTAAAAAAAAAGAAAAGATAATTGTGAGACGTTGCCAGAGGATATGAATCACTGAGAGCCTTTTTTTGTAAGCTTTCACTCTTTTTATTAATTATATTATAACAAGTTATATAATGTCCAGACTTTCAAAGATGTATATTGTTGCATTTATAAGGTCCTACATCTTTGTTCAGAAGAAGATCTTCCTTCGAAACGGCAAGACATTCCGGAGATCACCCGTCAATATATTTTTCTATGATCATGTATATTATTTTTCTTCACTTTTCTATGATTCTTTAAAGACATATATTAAGCGTCACTTTTTCACAGTCTTTCTTGTTCCCTGTATTATCCGGTTGTGCCCAAACACAATGTCAAAAGAAGGTGCTTCAGGTCTTGGTAAGTGCCTCAGTATTGCGGGTTGGAAACACAGCACAAGGATAGGGTTACTTCACTGGCAAGGCTACTGAAATTCACCCCCCAAATCAACCTCCAGGTGGGTGGCCAGGATATTTCCCTCACAATGGATTGCGTCCAGACTGGCAATTGGTGCTCGTTCTTCCTTCTTGCTACAGGCCCCCGACATTCCTCAGGGTCCCAGTTTCCCCCAGGACCACAATCTGACACTTTGGTAGCGTTACCAGCAGTGTTCCCTCTAAGCTGAGTCAGTGTGAGCTAGCTCACAGTTTTTTTAGCCTCCGGCTCACACACTTTTGTCTTCGCTCAGGGAAGGATGGCTCCAGGGAACTAATTGATGCAGCGGCCAAATCGCTCGCTCACAACTTTAATGCCAGTCGCTCACAAAGTAGAATTTTTGCTCACAAGACTCCACAGCTTAGAGGGAGCATTGGTTACCAGCTCTGGTTTGGGAAATACTTGGAGATTTGGGGGGGGGGGGGGAGCCTGGGAAGGGAGAGGCTTGGGAAGGGGAGGGACCTCAGCGGGGTACAACGCCATAGAGTCCACCCTCTGGAGCAGCCATTTTCTCCAGGGGAGCTGATCTTCCTGTTGTCTGGAGCTCAGTGGTAACAGTGGGAGATCTCCAGGCCCCACCTGGAGGCTGGCAACCCTATGTTGTGGAGATGAGTGGGATACAGTCTGGGGGCAAGGAAGTTCCATTCTATCATTGGGGGATTTAGTCTGGATCCCGCCCAATCCCTCGTGTCGGACCTGGCTGATTGTTTTGGCTCTGCTGTACACAAGAGCCAATTATATTAATCGAGTTTCATCTTATGGCCGCTTCCGCGCTGTCGTTTTTGTCACTCCTTTGTCCCAATAGCTTCAGGGTTTCTCCCTCCCAATGTGTTTTACTCTCTCTAGTAGTCCCAGAGGGAGCAAAACACACGTGGAAACGGGGGTGGGGTGGGGGACTCAAAGCAACAGGGGAAAACGAGTACTCCAGAATCTGTGCGGCTCGAAATTCTCCAGAATCTGTGCGGTAGCAAGATACGTTACCCAACAAGCAGGTCTTCCCTTCAGCACTAGGCCACTGAAAGTAGAATCGCTTTGTCGTAATGCCCGTAATGCCACAAACATAATGTAAAAATAGTGTTGCCAGGTCCAACCCAGGAAATATCTGGGGACTTTGGGGGTAGGGCCAGGAGACTTTGGGGGCGGAGCCAGGAGCAAGGATGTGACATCACATTTGTGATGCCACTTCCAGGTCCAAACCCCCCCCCCCACACCCACACACAGAAGGTCCCTGTGATTCCATGGTAGGAGCTTGTGCTTCTAACACACTCAGGGGTTGTTTCGTAGAAAAAGAGCTAGGGAACTCATTAGCATAACTCATTAGCATATGCCACACCCCCTGACATCACCGGAAGTGTGTCATAAGTCCACAACCCCTGACATCACCGGAAGTGTGTCATAAGGCCACACCCACCACTCAGTTAGTCTTAGTCTTAAAGGTTAGTCTTAAAGGTGCTATTTGAACTCTTGGACTATTTTGCAGCAACAGACTAACACAGCTACCTCGGGGAAGCTCCTGGATGGGGCTGGGAGTCCTTGCGGAGGGCCACGTGGAGTGGCCTCGGCCAGGCAGAGGGGGAGGACGCAACTTACCCTCCTGCTTCTTCCTCCTTCTGCAACATAATGAGGCTGGAAGCAGGGGGCGGCCGGAAGAAGGGGGCGGGGCTTCATCGTGTGCCCCGCCCCCTGCACCTCACATGGGGGAACTGCGATCCCCCGCGATCCCCCCCGAATTGACCTCTGAACACACTGGTTGCTCTCAACTCATTCTCCACCCACGCCACAAACATGGGTACCATTTAGTGTTGCCAGGTGAGGCTGACAAGCTGGCGGGGGACTTTCCAGGAGCCTCTGGGAGAGGGGAGGGAAGAAGCACGATTGAACTCCAAAGGGAGTTCTAACCATCACATTTAAAGGGACCGTGTTCCTTTCAAATGCCTTCCCTCCATTGGAAATAAGGGAGGATGGAGGCACCTTCTTTTGGGGCTCACAGAATTGGACCCCCTGGTTGAGGAGAGGCGCCAGATGCTATGCTGAAAATTTGGCGCCTCTGCCTCAAAAAACAAGCCCCCCAGAGCCCCAGATACCCACAGATGTGTTCTCCATTATACCCCATGGGAACCGGGGCGAACTCAGCAACATCACACCACTCTAGGATTCAGCAGAAGTACAATGCCATAGAGTTTACCCTCCAACGCTTCCATTTTCTCCAGGGGAACTGATCCCTGCAGTCTGGAGATGAGCCATAATTCTGGGGGATCCCCAGGTCCCACCTGGAGGGTGGCATCCCTAGTGACAGTATCTCCCATGCCCTTGCCCCGCCCAGTCTCCCACCAGGTGCTAGCCACTGGTTGGCGACTCTAGCCACAGGTGGACCATAAAGAAGGCAATACGTACATCATAATGCCCCTGTATAAATCGATGGTACGTCCTCATTTGGAGTACTGTGTACAGTTCTGGTCACCACACCTCAAAAGGATATTATAGCATTGGAACAAGTGCAGAAAAGGGCAACTAGGATGATAAAAGGGTTGGAACACTTTCCCTATGAAGAAAGGTTAAAGCGCTTGGGGCTCTTTAGCTTGGAGAAACAACAGCTGAGGGGTGACATGATCGATGTTTATAAGATTATGCATGGGATGAAGCAGGTGGAGAAGAAGGTACTTTTCTCCCTTTCTCACAATACAAGAACTCGTGGGCACTCCATGAAATTGTTGAGCGGTTGGGTTAGAACAGATAAAAGGAAGGACTTCTTCACCCAAAGAATGATTAACACATGGAATTCACTGCCTCAGAAGGTGATGGCGGCTAAAAGAATGGACAGCTTCAAGAGGGAACTGGATTAACATATGGAGCAGAGGTCCATCGGTGGCTATTAGCCACAAGGTATAGATAGGAACTCACAGGCTGGGGAAGGTGATGCTCTGTATTCTTGGTGCTTGGGGGGGGTGTGCAACAGTGGGAGGGGCTTCTAGTGTTCTGGCCCCACTGATGGACCTCCTGATGGTACTTTTGGCCACTGTGTGACAGAGTGTTGGACTGGATGGGCCATTGGCCTGATCCAACATTGGCTTCTCTTATGTTCTTAATAAGTATATGTTCTTCTTAGTCATGAATCAAAGACCTAAGAGTCCCCTACAAATTTAGGCTACCAAACATGTAGCCGTCATGCTACTGATAACCAGCCAATTCTTAAGGCCTTGCTGAATCGAACCAACCCTCCACTTATTCCAGTGCTGTATTCCCAGCAACACCCATTCAGGTCCCGGAAGCTCGCATGAAGTACTGAGAAAGCCCCCTCCTGAGACTGAGGCCTAGCGTACAAACTATCAGAAAGTTCTTCCTCTCCTAACATGCAGACGAGCTCTCATCCCACACATATACACCCTCGCACCGATCCCCACCCTTTCCTTCTCACGCAGGTGTCTTTACAGGAAACCCACAAGCCAGAGGAAATTCTGCAAAAATTGTAACTCCGTCTCCTCTTCAGCATGCTTTTCGCGGGATTTGCCACTCGGGCGAAGGCCTGCAGGCCAACGGAAGTTTCACTCGAACGTTCGATCTCTCTTTTTAAGCGCACACGAAACTTGGAGTGAGGAGAGGCCGGCACAACGGGCAACGCAACAGGCCAACCGCAGCCCGCCAGCTGTAAACGGAGGCCTGACAACGATTGCCAAGCAGCAACTGTATGCTCAAGCAGTTCCAGCCATAAGCAGGGGATTCATTGCACGGCCACCCTAAACCTACTGACAAGTGGCATTTTGTCGTTCTAGGGGTTGCGTAGGCCTCAATGAGAAATGCAGCCCTGGCCCCACGTTTTGATTATACAGTCAAAAGTTAAGAAGGAGTGTGTAGATGTTGGGGGGGGGGGGGGGGGGGGGAAAAGGGGGGGGGGTGGATGGACAAAAACGGGAGTGGGGTCGTGCCAGTGTTGTCCTGGTGCTGTGCCAGCATGTGACGTCACTTTTGGTGCCAAACTAGTAGTGGCATGAATCACTCTGGGGACAATGCTCTAGGATTTGCTCTAGGCGAATCAACAACGGAATCAGACTTCTTTTTTTTTTATGCCCCTGGAGGGGATTTTTATATTGCATTTTTAGTAACACTACAAACTACAACAGAAAAATAGGAAAGGGGACTACAATTAGAGGATAAAGAAAGATACCTACTACTAACTAAAAACCCAAGAGAGGAGGTCCCCTCACCAGTTTAAACAAACATTTAATCTCATTAATCTTGCTATCAACTGAGTCAAATATCATTAACTTCCCCAGAATAGCACTGCCTATGGCCTGCTTCTGATAAGGCGCAAATGTTGGTGTGTCCTCATTTCTCGTACCATGCTCTTCCTCACCACAGAGCACATGGACAAGACATACGCCCACCCCCCACACACACATGGCCTCTTCTCTTTCCTTGGCTTTCCTCACTGCCAATGCTCCCTCTAAGCTGTGGAGTCTTGTGAGCAAAAACTCTACTTTGTGAGCTATTGGCATTGAAGTTGCGAGCGAGTGATCTGCCTGCTGCAGAAATTAGTTTGCTCTGGAGCCATCCTTCCTGAGCTAAGACAAAAATGCAGGAGCCGGAGGCTAGAAAACTGTGAGCTAGCTCACACTAACTCAGCTTAGAGGGAACACTGCTCACCGCTGCAGAAAAGACTGGATTTATACCCCACCCTTCACTACCCGAAGGAGTCTCAGAGCGGCTTACAGTCTCCTTTCCCTTCCCCTCCCCACAACAGGCACTCTGTGAGGTAGGTGGGGCTGAGAGAGGTCTCTCGAGAATTGCTCGTGAGGAAACAGCTCCGAAAAAGCTTGTAACTGACCCAAGGTCACACCAGCAGCTGCATGTGGAAAAGTGGGGAATCAAACCCGGTTCTCCCAGATTAGAGTCCGCGCTCCTAACCACTACACCAAACTCGCTGCTTCCAACCAATGCTCCCTCAAAGCTGTGGACTCTTGTGGGCAAAAATTCAACTTTGTGAGCCACTGGCATTGAAGTTGCGAGCGCATGATTCAGTGACTGCAGAAATCAGTTTGCTCTACAGCCATCCTTCCCGAGCGAAGAGAAAATGGTGTGAGCCGGAGGCTAAAAAACTGTGAGCTAGCTCACACTAACTCAGCTTAGAGGGAACATTGCTTCCAACAGATAAACTACCTGCTGACCCTTTCTGCCCACCAGAAAAAGTGCCTTAATAAGCCATGAGAGGGATGACTGTCCAAACAAACCTAGGGTGAAAATCTGAATGTGCCTCATGATACAGGGTTGCCAGTTCCAGATTTGGAAATACCTGGAGATCTGAGGGTGGAACTCCAGAGAGAGTCCAAAGCAGCCGTTTTGTGGAATAAGTGTTGCGAATGAATAAATAATATATAGGTAAGCGATTTATGACGTCTGGAGATCAGTTGCGATTCCAGGAGAAACAGAACCCTGCCCCATGAATCGGTGGCATGGGAATCCGCAGAGTGTCATCTCAGATTTGTATCCTAGACAGGGGTCATTTCGTAGAAAAAGAGGTGCAGGAGCTCATTAGCATAACTCATTAGCATAACTCATTTGCATATGCCACACCCCCTGACATCACCGGAAGTGTGTGAGAAGGCAACACCCACCGCTCAGGCTCCACTGGACTGCTATCTTGGATTGCTAGCTATTGGGGGGGATGCGCAGATCTGCCCTCACAGAGGAAGGAGAGCTTATAACTGAAGGCAGGATGGGGGAGAGCTCTGCAACTTACCTGGCTGCTTCTTGCTCCTTGTGGCCCGACTGAGGGCTTCTGGGAGCAGGCACTGGGGCTTGTTGCATGTGCCCGCCCCCTGGGCTCTTTACTGCCGGAGCTCCGCTCCTGTGCGCTCCCGCAGGAAATGACGCCTGGTCCTAGAAGTTTCAGCTTTGGAGAAGTCCCAGGAATTCAGGACTTTGGGTGTGCTGACCATCAGATGCTTCCTGCTCAACCTGCTTTGTGTTTTTTAGGATCTGCGGCGCCAGAAGACCAACACGCACGGGTCCAGATCTGTCCGTGAATCAGAACTGTATCCTGACCTGCGATACTCAGCTTCATGTGATGTAAGCCTCCCCCCCGGCCTCACTGCGTTGCTCTTTCTGTTCTTATTCAGCGGACTAGATTAGAGTCTTTTGATGAAGGTGGAGAAACACTCATCTCTGCTCACATCCCCCAGTGGTTACACGTGCAAGACTAAGTGTCTTTGATAAGAGCCAAACTGGTTCCCCAGTCTACAAAATGTCTGTCTCTCACACACACACCCCTTCTTGGAAGCCTTGGGTCTGTTTGTCTGTATTTCTATTTAAATTTACTTAAAAAGAAACCCATGCCCTACTGAATTTCGCACAAAGTGATAAACATTAATTATATCCCAATTCCCACTTTGCCAATATGAAAAGACCCAAAGCAATTACAGCGACAATAATAACAACTGTGTACTGGTTAAGAACTAAATGGATTTCAGGTTAAGGCTTCCTTCCCCGCCTCTACCCTTCTAAGTCATGTTCTTTCATGATCTCACCTGAAACTTGGGTTATATCTTGAGCCTCGTCTGTTTCCATTTTCCCCAAGTGATCTGAAAAAGAGAAAAAGAAAAGCCTTAAGTTTAATAAGAAATAAAAAATCACCAAAGAGAGAGAGAGAGAGAGAAAGATGGAGAGAAAAGGGAACAGAGAGAGAAAAGAGAGGGGAAAAAATTCTTTGCTATTTAACTACGAGATTATCTGGCAGGCCTAATGTATTTTTTTTCTCTCTCTTTCTTTCCCATCCCGCATACTTGTGGGGGTATCAGGCAGACACAGACCTTGATCCTTTTAAAAAGAGCATTACAAAGATTTATAAAAAAAATATCATTACAAGCATAGGAGGACCAAATTTGTTATTTATTGTTAATTTCCTACTGCATAATAACCCAAAATGCAAACTGACTGCAACAAAATTAAGCAGAAAATTAAATGGCCCTGGGTCATTGTAGGCAAAGAATTCATTCTCTTGGCTGATCCATAGTTATGTTCTTTCTAATTTACTGAGCATGCATCGATGAACCTTGAGTCAGCTTGGTGACACGCGTACAATCCGCAATCAAAAAACGAAGCAATTTGCTGAAGAATGTCTCATTTACCCAGGCAGGCCTGCATATCTGAACAGCCACCGCCACTACCTCCATTAATAATGAATACACCTCAAGTCGTGGCAGATGGGCAAAACAGCCGCTTCAGTCTCCGCTGGTCCTCTCCGGCCGGGGAGGCCTGGGCTTGGAGCTGCACCGCCACCTCGCTCCGACACGGGGAGAAAGAGGCACTCCCCGAAATAGCAAACGGAGCCCTGGAGAGAAAGGGAACTCGGGCCTTCCTGTTTTGCTGGCAGATGGCTCGCCTCCAAAGATTTGTAACCTTTATTGGGAAGCTGCCGGCCCGGCTGTTGCGACACCGCATGTTCCAAGTGACAAAAGGTGCAAAACGATCCCCAGCACCGGGGAGAAGCATGCCCGGGGTTAGTGGGGTAGAAGTAAAGAGCCTGAGCCCTCTGCTTGGACTGGAAGTCGACCGATCAGCGGTCTCCGGGGTGGACATCTGGCGGGTTCTTTGGATAATAAATGCTTTGCTAGCACAGGTATTCTCAGCACACCCCGACAATGAACTCTCTGCACAGTGTCGGTCAGTCCGGTCACCTGCCTTCTGGACAAGTGGCTTAGAACAGGTTCCCTGCTCGAGGCGACTCCTGCAGCGGCCTAAACTTTGTGGAATTTCTAAAGTTGCCACAGAGAGAGCTCTTGACGAAGGAGGAGGAAACCGAGGGTTTTGACTTGGGTCAGCGCGGAGAGCATTTCCCAATATGGCATTGCTAGAACCATCCGCCCGGTGGAATTCACGAGAACTGGCCGGGCCCGACTTGTAAGCCGCCAAAGACTAGCACAGCCTGCTAACCACACGTCGTTGCCCTGCGGAACTCATCTTGTTGCCAAATATTTCCCGGGAAAGCAGAAGGGAAGAAGTTGTAAAGGACCTGGTAGGACATCGATGAGGCCTTGGCTAATGAATTGAAAGCTGGGGGCTGAAAACCCAGATTCAGAACCCAGCTATGAAGCTTGCAGGCCTGAACTGCATCACAGTCCACTAGGGTTGTCAGACTCCTCCGGGGGAGGCAGGGGACCCTTGCCACCAGGCCCCACCACCCCACCACCCATTACCCAGAAAAGGAGCACAGCCCTCTTGACATGTCTACATCACTTTCAACATGACCCGGAAGTGATGTCATCACGTTAGCGACGTCGGGGTGACACTCTGGCATCTGGGCAGAAACTCTATGGTAGAAGTCAAATTTGCCAGAGTTTTTGCTCAAATACCAGAGCACCACCCCAACGTCACTGTGTGATGACATCACTTCTGGGTCACGTCGGAAGTGACGTAGACACGTTGCTGCAACATCAGCTGGGCCTCCCTCCCACTCAGTAAGTCCCCCCCCAATCCCCAGCTGGTTGCCAGGAGACAAACCTACAGTCTGCTTCCACACCTTTGCTCCAGTTCTCTGTCAGGAGCGGGGTTTTAGGAGCATTCACACAGGTGCACAATTTCTGCTGTCTGCTGCACGTACACACAGAAGAACATAAGAGAAGCCACGTTGGCTCAGGCCAATGGCCCATCCAGTCCAACACTCTGTGCCATACAGTGGCCGAAACCCAGGTGCCATCATGCAACCCTGCTCCCCGAAATCCCCAGCTCCCCCATGCCATCCTCTGTGTCCACTAGGCACCATCCCATTCCAGGAAGCTCCATCCCCTGATCCCCTGATCCACCAGCCCTCATCCCTCAACTGTGAGCCAATACCCCAGTGGAAATGATCCTCAGGAGATCCGGGAACCAATACTCCTGTGTCTTAGGAAATTATCCTCAGGAGATCCAGGAACCAATACCCCTGTGTCTTAGGAAATGATCCTCAGGAGATCCGGGAACCAATACTCCTGTGTCTTAGGAAATTATCCTCAGGAGATCCAGGAACCAATACCCCTGTGTCTTAGGAAATGATCCTCAGGAGATCCGGGAACCAATACTCCTGTGTCTTAGGAAATTATCCTCAGGAGATCCAGGAACCAATACCCCTGTGTCTTAGGAAATGATCCTCAGGAGATCCGGGAACCCTACTTCAAAGCCATAGATGGAGAAACATCTCAACTAAATTCAGATCAAGGAGGAAATGGTGCTGAAGCCAATATCAGCTGTCAAAATCTCAGTTATCCTCACATCTTTATGATTCATTCAATAAACATATCTTGAAATAAAAATAATTTTCTGGGCAAAAGACTAACAACATCTGTTGACATCAGCCTACCCTGGCTCTGCAGTATGACCAGTGACATTTCCCTCTCATATCGGGTTGCCAGCTCTGGATTTGGAAATACCTGGACATCTTGGGGGAGGGACTTCAGTAGAAGAGAAGAAGAAGAGATTGGATTTACACCCCGCCTTTCACGCGTAGTCTCAGAGCGGCTTACAAACTCCTTTCCCTTCCCCTCCCCACAACAGACACCCTGTGAGGTAGGTGGGGCTGAGAGAGCTCTGAGAGAACTGCCCTTTCAAGAACAGCTGTGCCAGAACTACGACTTGTCCAAGGTCATCCAGCAGCTGCACGTGGAAGAGTGGGGAATCAAACCCGGTTCTCCCAGATTAGAGTCCGCGCACGTAACCACGACACCAACCTGGCTCTCAGTAGGGTATAACGCCCATAGAGTCCACCCTCCAAAGCAGCCATTTTCTCCAGGGGGGGAACTGATTTCTGTCGTCTGGCGATGAACTGTAATAGCAGGAGGTCTCCAGGTGCCACCTGGAGGCTGGGAACCCTACTCTCCTACAACCTCAACAACTGCTCTTGTCCAGTGGGTCCCCGTGACGCCCATTTCACAGATGGGCAACGGAGGCCAACGGAGGGTGACTCGTTCAGGGTCACCTCAGTTCACCTACTGCAGCGCGACTTGCTATTAACGGTCCCAACCAACCGAGACACGGTTGGAGGGCCTCCTTCCCAGGGCTATTTTTGGGCAGGAGCGCACAGGAACGGAGTTGGCTGGCTCCCAAGTTGGCCACGCCCAGCAAGAACTCATTAGCATAATAGGCCACACCCAACAGCAGGAACTCATTAGGATTGGCTACAATTAGGGGTGTGTGGCCTAACATGCAAAAAGCCCTGGGTTTTGACAACAAACAAGATAAAGAGAATAAGAAGCAAAAGGTGGGTGTGGCTGGATGACCACGCTTCTGGTAACATGGGGGTGTGGCCCAATATGCTAATGAGCTGTGCTGTCAGGGTGTGGCCTGATATGCTAATGAGTTCCTGCTGTTGGGTATGGCCTATTATGCTAATGAGTTCCTGCTGGGCTTTTTCTACAAAAAAAAAAGCCCCTTCCTGAAGTTAACCAGCTATGGGTTTGCTCTGAGCCTGAGCAGGAGACCTGCTAGGAACCCTGGGTAAAGAACTATCAGTTCCATGACGGAAGATAGAAAAGAGGACTGTGGAAAGGGCCGTCAGTTTGCAGCTGACTTATGGTGACCCCATAGGGCTTTCAAGGCCAGAGATGAATAGAGGTGGTTTGCCGTTGCCTGGCTCTTGGTACTTCCTTGGTGGTCTCCCATCCAAGTACTAACCAAGGCCAACCCTGCTTATAGGGCTGCCAGTCCCCCAGACTGGTGGGGTGAAAAGTACTGGGTTCGACACGTGGAGAACTTGGACTACGACATGCGTTCAGACGCGTTTATTGTACTTCACGACCAGACGAGGGCAGTCGCCCACCGCTGCCTCAACTGGTCAGTGTGTCGCCTCCACTTGCGCCCGTCCGCAAGCTGGACAACATACATTCGGGAACCCACTACCTCCGTAACTGTGGCTGGAAGCCACGAATGTCCACCTGCATAGTTCTTTGCAAAAACCGTGTCCCCACATTCGTATGTGCGGACCTTAGTGGAAACACTCTGTTGCTGGGGCCTCAGATCGTTTAAGTCTGGATGGAGCCTGTCAAGTAAGGACGCTAGGCGTCGCCCCATTAGTATCTCGGCCGGGCTCCAGCTGGTGGGGACTGGCCCCGTGCGCCCGGTCACCCAGCAGCAATACCGCTTGGAGATCAGGCGCTCAGGGCCCTGCTGGCTAGAAGCGCTTAAAGGATCCCTTTAAGCGCTTCCAGCCAGCGGGGACTGGAACGGCGCACCCGAACTCCAATCGGCATTGCAGCTTGGAGTTCGGATGTGCCGCCAGTGGCCGCCCCCTCCCTTTCCTCTTTCAAGACCTAAAGGGTCCTCCACCTGGTCAGCGGGCCCTTTAAACCTTGCAGGGGGTTTGGGAGAGGGGCAGCTGTCGGAGATTTTTCTTGGGGGCGGGGCTTGGAGGGGGATGTCCCCAAGGTGATGTCACCACGTTGGGGATCCCCCGTCCCCTCCGGGAACGCCCCCCAAAGTCCCCGACTGGGGACAAAATCAGTTCTGGCAACTCTGCCTGCTTAGCTTCCAAGATTCGATGAGATCGGCCTCGCCTGGGCTATCCAGGTCAGAGCAAGGAAAGACATAGATGTAAAAATAAATAAAGAGAACCACACCGACAGACGTGATAAATATTTAGTCGGCCAGACATTTTGGAGGCCCTAAGACCACCCGTGGGAACGTTATTGCTTTTGTGCCCATCAGCACCTTGTGGATAGTGTATTATTAAGATAAGTCACGTCCCTTACGCTCTTTTAACGGGCCGTAACAAAGGCTGCGGTGGCTCAAGTGGTTAAGACGCTGAACTGCAGGCTGTGGAAGGTCAGTAGTTCAGTAGTTCAAGACCCGGGTGCTGCAAGACGGGGTGAGCTCCCGTCTCTAGTTCCAGCTCCTGCCAACCTAGCAGTTCGAAAGCAAGAAATTGCAAGTAGATAAATAGGTACCACTTCGGTGGGAAGGGAACAGCGTTCCGTGCACCTTGGTGTTTAGTCATGCCGGCCACATGACCACGGAAACATCTTCGGACAGCGCTGGCTCTTCGGCTTTGAAACGGAGATGAGCACCGCAACCCTAGAGTCGGATTCGACTGGCTTTCGAGCAAGGGAACCTTTACCTTTACCTTTAACAAAGGCAATGACATATCTCTGTCTTAGGAGTGTAGTATGAATGGGAATATAAACATTTTTATATATAGGTTTTTTCCTTCTTGATTGTTCATATTCATATTTCTCTGGTTTTTATAGATTTATTCTTAAATAACATTTTATTAGGATGTTAGAAAGGCCTGTTATATAGAAGGCTTTCCTCTTGTAGGTCTGATATTGCTAGCAGACAACATAAAAGGTACAAAGTTCATGATTCTGTAGTTCTTAGGGCAAACCTTTCAATGTCTGGGTCAGATAAGATTTTAGTCTGGTATGAAGAATCCTTGCCCATTATCATTTAGATTAGGTTAAGTAAACACTTAGGTTTTACTTAGATTGACGTAGATATATGTTTCTTTGTATCTGGCCAATCAGAGGATTATTACTCAGATTACCACTGTCTTTTGTAACCAATTATGCTGTTTGAATATTGTTTTCTTGATGATGTCAGTCCATGTATAAAATATCATGTATTTCCTGAATATGTTCAGAAGAGGTTCAAGAAGAAGATGAAGAAGAAAAAGAAGAAAGTTGTCAATTTTGGATGAGTTATTTGGTCTAATTGTTTTCCTATTAATTGAAGCATATTCCCTGAATATGCTGAGAAGAAAAGTAGTCAATTTTGGATGGACCATTTGGTCCAATTGTTTTTCTGTCCACTGAAATGAAACATAGATCTTCCTCCTCATTTGACTTCCTTTTTGACATGGAATCTAATATGTACAACAGGAGGAACACGGTGTATTTTTACATTCGTCACAGTGAACCACCTAGTCTGGAGCAACTGCATGGCGTCTCTCACTGGATCATTATTCTTCTGCCTGCTGGGCTAGGGTTGCCTGGTACCCCTTGGCCAGTCTGCAAGCGGATGGAGGGGGGCAGGGTTGCCAGATCCAGGCTGGGAAACTCCTGGAGATTTGGGGGTGGGATAGTGGGGCTCAATGCCACAGAGACCACTAGGGTTGGGGAATACTTGGAGATTTGGGGGGTGGAGCCTGGGGAGGGCGGGATTTGGCTAGGGGAGGGACCAGTGGGGTATAATGCCATAGAATCCACTTTCCAAAGTGGCCATTTCCCCCCGGTGAACTGATCTCTGTCACTTGGCGATCAATTACAATAGCTACTACCTGGAGGTTGGCAACACCACAGTCCGCCCTCCAGAGCATCTGTTTTCTCCAAGGGAACTTCTCTCTGGAGATGTGCTGTAATTCTGGGGGATCTCCAGTTCCCACCTGGAGGCTGGCATCCCTATGGCTGGTTGATGCTTGGGTGATAAAGACCCCCTGTGCAGAGTGCATGCATGCCACAGCTTAGTGAAGACTGAAACATGAAGGAAGTGGGTCCTGTGCTAGAGCACGGGTGGGGGACGGCCGGGGCTCAGTCCTGTGAAACAGAAGCAGTCTTAGAGGCCAGCCAGTGTTCCCTCTAAGCTGAGTTAGCGTGAGCTAGCTCACAGTTTTTTACCCTCCGGCTCACACATTTTTGTCTTCGCTCAGGAAGGAGGGCTCCAGTCCAGAGCAAACTCATTTATGCAGTAGCCCATTCACCTGCTTGCTCACAACTTTAATACTGGTAGCCAGGGCCAGCTCACTCACTAGGCGATTGCCTAGAGCGGGCTGGCCCTTAGGGGCGCCAAACTGCACCCAGCCCCGTACTCTGGGAGTTTCTTGATTATTTGTCTTTTTCATTCTTCCTAAAATGCATTTATTTTTGAAAAATGGTGGGCGCACCGGGGGGGGGGGGGCAGAAGGGATCTTCGCCTAGGGTGCAAAATAAGCTGGGGGCGGCCCTGCTGGTAGCTCACAAAGTAGAATTTTTGCTCACAGGACTCCACATCTTAGAGGGAGCATTGGATCATGCCACTAATCAATCAAGGGGACTTAAACGGCTGCAGTCCTAAGAATACTTCCCTGGAAGTAAGCCCCACTGAATAAGACGGGACTTACCTTTGAATAGTAGGCCCACTTAGGATTACCCTGCCATCATCTTTGACCGGATCTGCCCTGTATTGATTACCACTCGTTCCACATTTCTGTACCCTTTTGACTAAGTGTCTCCAGTTAAACTTTCTCAGTGGGAATCTTATGCGTAGAGGCAATGCAGAATACCAGCATGGGAATTTACCTAGTGCCTATGAACTCATCCGGTTTTCATTTACTCATGTGGAACTTCGAGAGAAGACTTACTTTGGGGCTTATGTCCCTCCCTGGGCCATTCTGCTACTACAGGAAACTATAATTACTCAAAGGTTCTGTTTTGGTTTTCTTCTGAATCAGTTTTTCTCCTCTTCTAATGACTGATAAAATTCCTGATTAAGGGTACCTTCTCAGAGTGGCATACCTGACCCCACCCCCATTTTTGAACCCTCGTCGTCAGGGGTCATTTCGTAGAAAAAGAACTGCAGGAGCTCATTAGCATAACTCATTTGCATAACTCATTTGCATATGCCACACCCCCTGACATCACCGGAAGTGTGTCCGAAGGCAACAACCGCCGCACAGGCTCCACTGGACTGTTTTGGATTGCTAGCTGGGGAGGGGATGTGCAGATCTGTCCTCACAGAGGAGGGAGAGCTTGTACCTGAATAAAGCTTGGTCTTAAAGGTGCCACTGGACTGTTTTGGACTGGGGGGCCGGGCTCTGCAACTTACCTGGCTGCTTCTTGCTCTGACTGAGGGCTGCTGGGAGCAGAGGGTGGGGCTTGTTGCATGTGCCCGCCCCCTGGGCTCTTCACTGCCGGAGCTCCGCTCCTATGCGCTCCCGCAGGAAATGACCCCTGCTCGTCGTTATTCTCTCCTCCCCCCCAAATATAGGACCATCTTCCTTTGTAGGTCCTTAGGAGCTCTTCTATGCCAGCTGTTAGGAAGGCCGTGAAAACTAGTTTTTTATTTATTGCAACCGGGATTTATTTGGCTGTCATTTCTGTGTTGCGGGATATCCAGTTCTAGCCACTGCTGTTTTGATGGTTTCAACGAGATGTTTTCATAAGATTTCTGAGGGAAGTGTTTTTCAGACTTGTTTAAGAAAGGCTAGCAATATACAATATCAAGCACAGCTCTTTTATGAACTGACCAAACTTAAGCAATAGCAAACCCATGGATTTTAGTGAGAGAGATTTAAACATGTGCTTGTACCAATGTAGTTGAGAACTCTGCACACCCCACTGGCTGAATTTCAGCAAGAGTTATACTGCTAAGGCTTGGGGGCCCCAATCCTAGACACACAGAGATACTCAATTGTCTTGCCTTATTCAGCACAGCCTACTTGTGAGCAACGCTGCACAGCACTGCAACCAGGGATCATTTCCTGCAGGAGCGCACAGGAGCAGAGCTCCAGCAGTAAAGAGCCCAGGGGGCGGGCACATGCAACAAGCCCCACCCCCTGCTCCCAGCAGCCCTCAGTCAGAGCAAGAAGCAGCCAGGTAAGTTGCAGAGCTCCCCCCACCCACCCCGGTCCAAAAACAGTCCAGTGGCACCTTTAAGACCAAGTTTTATTCAGGTACAAGCTCTCCCTCCTCTGCAAGGGCAGATCTGCCCATTCCCCTCCCCCAATAGCTAGCAATCCAAAACAGTCCAGTGGAGCTTGAGTGGTGGGTGTTGCCTTCTGACACACTTCCGGTGATGTCAGGGTGTGTGGCATATGCAAATAAGTTATGCTAATGAGTTATGCTAATAAGCTCCTGCACCTCTTTTTCTACGAAATGACCCCTGACTGCAACCTAAGATGCTTTACAAAGTGCAACATCTGTCACGTGGATGCTAACTACATGTTATCTCTTTAACCAGTACATGGGGCAAAATTTCCCTTAACAACAAACCAGGGCTTTTCAAACAGAAAACAATGAACCTATTTGACCTTACATAATTCTAATAAATAATATTGATTTCTGCCTTTTATGCCAGGGGACCGTTTTGCCTCCTAGGCACGTGGGTTACTGGAGAAGGAAGAAAAAACTTTGCCGTTAACACACCCCTGGAGAACCACAACTTTACCTGTTGTTCATGAAATAAATACTGTATCAGACTTGCTTTTGCATTTCTTTATCAAACTGTACTGCTGGTCGCTGACTGTTGTAATAAAGTGATTCATTGATTGATTGACTGTTATCGGACTTTGCCCTGAAAGCGTAAAGGTTAAGGGGCTGAAGCTGACTCCAGGCCAGCTGGGGGGAGGGGGCTCAATGAAACTCACCAGCAGTAGTTTCAAGATCAAAGAAAGTAGAAGAAGAAGGGTTGGTTTTATACCCCGCTTTTCACTACCCGAAGGGGTCTCAGAGCGGCTTACAAACTCCTTTCCCTTCCTCTCCCCACAACAGACACCCTGTGAGGCAGGTGGGGTTGAGACAGCTTTTTCAAGGACTGCTCATGAGAGAACAGCTCTGAAACAACTTGTGATTGACCTGAGGTCACCCAGCTTGCTGCATGTGGAGGAGCAGGGAATCAGACCTGGTTCTCCAGATTAGAGTCCTGCCGCTCTTAACTACTGTACTAAGCTGTCTCTCACTATTTCACACGGATCTTAGTTAATTTATGGAAATGAGAGTCATGAAATGCAGGCAATGGTCATCTAGTTAGATGGGGTGTTTTTTTTTTTTAAAGGAACAGATAAATTCATTGGGGGGGGGGAGCTCAGTCTACTGGATGGGAAAATGGAACCAGCACGTTCAGGGGCAGATCAACAAGAATTGTGGGGTTTTGCTTGCAAGGAATTTCCTGCCTGTGGGTCAATGAGCAGCTTCCAGACAGTGCTGGAAATAGGTGGCAGACCAGATGGACCTTTGGTGTGATCCAACAGCCTCTTCATGTGGAGTCACATTTTTTGAAAATATACAGAACGCCATTTTTTTTCTCATGGAACTGAAAACACAGTTTGTTCTGGATGGATGTGTTGGAAATTCTTGTCCAAAACTACAAACCAGCTTTAATTAAAAGTGTTCCATATCTCCTCCAGCAACTGATAATTAACTTTATTGTTTGAATTTAATAAAGTAGACCTCTCAATCCCTATGAAAGACACTACTTTAGAACCATTTTAATTCTATTTTTAATTTCCTCTTCGGCACACTACAAATAATAACTAACAAAAAAAAGAGTCCATCCTGGAAACAAAAAAAGAAAAGGAGACAGGGCATTTCTCTCATTTCCATTCACCAATGTCCCCACCCCCTTCGCCCCAGGACTATCAAGATGGGTATGAAACAAACTTTATAATTAAGATCAATTCATTTCCGCCTCTTCTCTGTCTGCACATCTATAGAAGCAAGGGAGACTTTAGTCATAGTTTCTACTCTACTTATAGGAATTGACAATTCGGTTATATGTGCACCACACACAAAAAAATCAACACAGGGAACCTGGCTACCAAATAAGGTTTGTCCTTTTTCTCTATCTTTTTCCACCTTTCACCTGGCTTATTTACACCTCAGGAGCAATGCTCCCTCTAAGCTGTGGAGTCTTTTGTGAGCAAAAATTCTACTTGGTGAGCTACCGGCATTAAAGTTGTGAGCAAGCGATTTGGCGACTGCATCAATTAGTTTGCTCTGGAGCCCTCCTTCCTGAGCGAAGACATAAATGTGTGAGCTGGAGGCTAAAAAAACTGTGAGCTAGCTCACACGGATCCAGCTTAGAGGGAACACTGCTCACGAGCCTATAGACTCATGCACCCTGGCTCTGCAACACTCAACTCGCTTCCAAATAAATACACCAAAGGATCAGGTAGCAAACCGGGAGCATTTCTTTGCTTGGTGAAAAGGTACCACTTTGGCCGTCCTTTCTCACGTTTGCAAAAATGTGAAGTTTATTTAAGGGCTTGGACACCCGGTGCAAATCCTCCTCACACTTGGATCAAGAAAAGGTGAACGCCAGTGGAGTTTGAGCAACACAAGAGGAGACTGTGTCCACGTAAAAAGGCCACGTTTGGGTCTGGAGCATGATGAGACAAAGGAATACACACATACACACCTCTATGGAGTACACAAAATGGCACTCAACAGGGCTTTTTGGTTTAGGGTTAGGGTTTTTGGAAAAGAGGTGCCAGAACTCTCAAGAGGGAAACGAAGTTTTCAGTCTGTATACTGAAAACTCAACGGATTTTTAAACATTTCTAAAAGAATTTTGTCAAGGAGGTTCCGGAAAGCCATTCCGGCACCTCCCATCAGAAAAAAAGCCCTGGCACCCCCCCCCCAAAAAAACCAAACCCAAGGAAGAAGAGTCCCCCGGTCCATTTGGTTTCTTTGATTCCTTGACATTTCAGAAACTTGCATTCGGTGATTCTAATGCCGCTTCCTCATTTCTCCTGAGTTGTCCTGAGGAACCCCATCAACCCGAAACGCCAGACACGTTTTTGTGTCTCAAACAGAGAAATGGATTTCTCAGACGACTCCGGCCGCCTCCGCAGCCAGCTTCCCCGAACATCTGACAAGCCCTTCTTTCCCCGCCCGCTGGGGCCAGTTCTCGACAACTGACATCCCATTAATTTCAATGGGGCAGATTTAAAATGATTAATGCAGTTGTCCCCTGACCTGGTTCGTTACACCGACAGCCCTTTTCACTATTTCAATTAGCCAGTTTGCTTCGTTCTCGGCAGGGAAGGAATTCACTAGTGATCGAGAAAGGAAAAGCCGTCATCTTTATTGTTATTTTTCAACAGGAAAGTTAGGCAGCTCCAACTTTGCATGGCTGTTGCAAAGCAACTGCCTCCTGCTTGGCGTCAACCGGTCCTGTGATAGAACAAATGCAAGGGCCCAAAATTGTAAGCACTTCCCCCCTTCCTTAACAACCAACATCAAATTAAAAGTGATGTCCTCTCGAAAACACTCAAGTGTACCAAATTCCATTTTATTATTTACCTCTTTTTATACTCTGCTTTTCTCCCCCCCCCCAAATAGACCCAAAACAGCTTACATCCTTCTCTTCCATTTAATCCTCATAACAACCCTGTGAGGTAGGTTAGACTGAGTGTGTCTGACTGGCCCAGAGTCCCCCAGCAAGTTTTCATGGCAGAGTGGGGATTCGACCCTGGGATCTCCCAGATCCCCATCCAACACTTTAGAGCCAGTTTGGTGTCGTGGTCTCACAGGGTGTCTGTTGTGGGAATGGGAGGAGAAGGAGATTGTAAACTGCTCTGAGAGTCCTTCTGGTAGTGAAGGGCGGGGTATCGATCCAATCTCTTCTTCTCCTCTTCTTCTTTAACCACAGCACCATCCTGGCTCTCTCATTTGGCAGACCGCAGCTGACAATAGGTTGAAGAAGCAACCATTTGCCTGTCTGGGGCGGGAGGGGGTAGAAGGACGACATTCCCAGTGTCCCTGATCACCACGGAGGTCTAGGGGGCTGCATATGGTGCCGCCAACGCACAACTATAAATCCTGACGCCTCTTATTTTTTAAATAATTTTGTATTAAATTTTAATAAGAAGAACAGTTACCATGGAAGACATAACCAACAATGTAAAGAGCACATAAAGACCGTGACGTGACATCAGGAGGGGAGGAAAAAATGGATGTTTTCTTAAATGACGTTTGAACCGTCGAAAGATCAAATTCAGTGTAACTTTACGCCAAGATGAATTTGACGAAGAGCGACAAGAAACTGGGAGGATCGGAATTAAGAGAGGAAACCTCAGAAACGATGAAGCTCCGTCAAACAAAAGAGCCCCGACAGCCGGCCAAAGCAGGGGGGTAGTCAAAAACGAATCCAGGAATGATCATACGGTTTTGACGGAAGTAGATCTTGATCAGCCATGAACTGGAGACCCTGTGCCCAGCGGTCATTTCATAGAAAAAGAGGTGCAGGGGCTCATTAGCATGACTTATTAGCATAACTTATTTGCATATGCCACACCCCCTGATATCACCGGAAGTGTGTCAGAAGGCAACACCCACCTCAACTCAAGCTCCACTCGACTGTTTTGGACTGCTAGCTATTGGGGGACGGGGACGTGCAGATCTGTCCTCGCAGAGGAGGGAGAGCTTGTACCTGAATAAAACTTGGTCTTAAAGGTGCCACTGGACTGTTTTGGTTGCTAGCTATGGGGGGGAGGGGAACGCGCAGATCTGCCCTCACGGAGGAGGGAGAGCTTGTACCTGAAGGCGGGCCGGGGGGGGGTCTGCAACTTACCTGGCTGCTTCTTGCACCTCGTGGCCCGACTGAGGGAGCTGAGAGCAGGGGGTGGGGCTTGTTGCATGTGCCCGCCCCCTGGGCTCCTTACTGCCGAAGCGCCGCTCCTGCAGGAAATGACCCCTGCCCACGTGTTAACAAATCGAAGTGAGGATTTAGAAGAGGCCATAGTGGTCTGTTGTATGACACTGGTGATTTTAGCCAAAACAAACTGATCCCAGATTTTAGAGTACCAAAGAGTCAGAGCTGGAGGCGTGGGCTGAACCCTTTTATTGAGGAGTCGAGTTGCCACCTCTGGGTTGGGAATTTCCTGGAAATTTGGGGGTGGAGCCTGGGGAGGTAAAGGTTTGGGGCAGGGTACAATGCCGTAGAGTCCACCCTACAAAGCAGCCATTTTATGCAGGGGTTCCGATATCTGTCGTCTGGAGATCACTTGTAATTCTAGAAGAACCTGGCCCCACCTGGAGGTTGGAAACCCTAAGGAGGACGGAAGGTGGAATTATGACCTTGGGGCAGTTAAGAGTACCCCCGACTAACCTACCTCACAGGGTTGATATCGAGGATAAATGGGGAAGGGTCATGTTCACGGCCCTGAGTTCCTTGGAGGACAGGTGTGGTTGGAATATCAGCAATGCCCCCTCTAAGCTGTGGAGTCTTGTGAGCAAAAATTCTACCTTGTGAGCTCCTGGCATTAAAGTTGTGAGCGAGCGATTTGGCTACTGCATACACTAGTTTGCTCTGGAGCCCTCCTTCCTGAGCTAAGACAAAAATGTGTGAGCTGGAGGCTAAAAAACCTGTGAGCCAGCTCACACTGACTCAGCGTAGAGAGAACACTGATTCTGAGTAATGGAATGGGGGGAAATCTAAGGTAGACCCAGAGACCATCAATGACCATCCGCTTCATGCTAAAAGCATTGTGTGAATTGTTTTCATAGGATTTGGGGATTAGGTCCAGGTGGTGTGGAAGGGGAAAAGGAAATCTTTGTCCAAAGGCCTATCACGGTAACTATCTCAAGATGTGTGGGCTGGGCCATGACCAAGAAGGAGGTTATCAGGGCCAAATGCTTCTGGATAACTCCGGTGCTGAGGAATAGCCAGCAAGCCTCATTTTCAAAGTTCTAACTCAGACACTGTAGTAGACAGAGCGCTGGACCAAGATCTGGAGACCCGGGTTCGAATGCCCACTCTGCCATGGAAGCTTGCTGGGGGACCTCAGGGAAGTCACTCTCTCCCATGGCTAACTTCACAGGGTTATCGCTGGGAGGATAAAATGGAAAATGGGAGAATGATGTTGTAAGCCACTTTGGATCCCCATTGCGGAGAAAGGTGGGGTATAAATACTTAAAATTATGTTGCCTGGTTATCTTTGTAAAACACTAGAGAACAGAGCCATATCGATATAATACCTACTGAAACCACAAAACAGAGCCATATCAATATAATACCTACTGAAACCACAAAACAATATTAAATAAAATATTCTTGTGTGCCACCATGTGCAAAATATACACTTATAAGCAGCCTCTGGTCTCCCGTGGTAAGAATTTCCTCCAGGTGATCATACAGAGAATCCCTACTTTATTTGGCTTTTAAGCCAACAAATTATTATTATTATTATTATAATTTATACCCTGCCCTATCCCATAAGTGGGCTCAAAATCAAATATATGTATGTATCAATAAGCGGTAATTTTTTTTGAAGGTTAGTAACTTTTCAAGTGTTTCTTTTAAACAAGACTGTGCTAAATACAAATGCGTGCCCCCTTTAAGTCCATCCTTGGCCCAGTTTTCAAACGGTGCTTTCAGGTAGCACCCATCACGGTCTGGGTCCAGTTGACTACAGCCTAAATGCAACGTTACTGCCGAGGCTGTTGTATGAATGAGAAATGCTTTGACTGCTGACATTCACTTGTGGGCCAGCCCCTTTTATTCACCTCTGGCAGAGCCCCGGCCAACCTCGTTCAATTAGCACTCATTCAAAGGACCAGCG
>NW_015174879.1:32622-36740 GCF_001447785.1 Gekko japonicus | reverse complement strand
GGTGGAGGCAGATCAGAGATGCAGGGGGCACTGGGTGAAAATGTCCAGGAAGAGCCATGTCTTTGCTGAAAATCATCCATGTGAACTTAAGATATTAATGATGCACTCATGGCATAAATCATGGGGCCGTGCAAACCACACGAGCACTTCATTTACAGGGTGACGATCCAAAGTGCTGTCAGGCCGCGGCTGACTTATGGCCAGTGTTCCCTCTAAGCTGAGTTAGTGTGAGCAAGCTCACAGTTTTTTTAGCCTCCGGCTCACCCATTTTTGTCTTAGCTCAGGAAGGATGGCTCCAGAGCAAACTGATTTATGCAGTAGCCAAATCGCTCGCACACAACTTTAATGCCAGCAGCTCACAAAGGCCCCGTTCACACGGCGAATTTGCCCCGCGGGAGGGACGGCTTGCCTGCGGATTAAAGCTGCGCGATCATACCTGAACACCTGAACGTCGCACTCTAACCCACAGCTTCGGCTCGAAGATGCGGATTTAAAAGCTACCGGGAACCATGTACTAGATTCCCGATAATGCGCGGTGCGTACAGGCGTCTGATCAGGAAGCGGTGGTAGCCCGTCGCGGCCAGCGCCCGTCGGCGTCCCGCGCATGTGCAAAAACGCCTTGCTGCTGTGTTGCTTAGTGTGGTGTGATCGGCTGCTGGAGGCTTGGGCACGGAGCCTCGGGGAAAGGTGAGATCCGGTTCAAAAAGCCTCCCGTCCCCTGCGGATTATCCCGCTCGTGTGACCAGGGCCAAATGTAGGATTTCTGCTCACAGGACTCCACAGCTTGGAGGGAGCATTGCTTGTGGCAACCTTTCATGGGGTCTTCAAGGCAAGAGATTAGTAAAGGTAGTTTGCTTTTGCCGGCTTTTGCATAGTGACCCACAGGGCTATTTTTGGGGCAGGAACGCACAGGAACGGAGTTCCGGCTGGCTCCCGAGTTGGCCACGCCCGGCAGGAACTCATTAGCATAATAGGCCACACCCAACAGCAGAAACTCATTAGGATTGGCTACATTAGGGGTGTGTGGCCTAACATGCAAAGGAGTTCCTGCTACAAAAAAGCCCCTGGGTTTTGACCACAAATAAGGTCAACAGAATAAGAAGCAAAAGGTGGGTGTGGCTGGATAACCACACTTCTGGTAACATGGGGGTGTGGCCTAATATGCTAATGAGTTCCTGCTGTTGGGTGTGGCCTATTATGCTAATGAGTTCCTGCTGGGCTTTTTCTACAAAAAGAGCCTGGATTTCCTTGGTGGTCTCCCATTCAAGCACCAACCCCGCTTAGCTCCCTAGCTCTGAGGAGAGCAGGATAGCCGGGACCATCCAGGTCAGGGATGTGACCAGTTCTGCTTCCATACAAGTGAAGGCTCTTTTGCTCCTGTGGGTGGTTTTCTACTGGGCTGTCTGCTTTTCTTCAGAGAGACCACTCGATCTGCATTCAAGAACGCCGGTGATCCGGGACCCTCGTGCAAACAATGGCCCCTGCCCGGTTTCGATTTGGAACCGATGGCTACGAGTGGCAGGTATTTTCAACATGTTCCTTTCCTCCCCTACCAGACAGAAAACACTGAAAAGTGTTCATGATGACATCATTCCATAGATCGATAAGAGGGAGTGGGGAGGAACCCACGCCGTACGCATTAACGCAGAGAGCTAAACATTTCCGGCGGCTCTTCTAGGAATTTTGTGACGACGGAAAGCATGCTAAAACGTCACTACGTTCCGGTTACCATAATCACAGTGGCCTTGACCAGTGTTCCCGCTAAGCTGTGGAATTTTGTGAGCAAAAATTCTGCTTTGTGAGCAAGCGATTTGGCTACTGCTAAATTGGTTTGCTCTGGAGCCCTCCTTCCTGAGCTAAAACAAAAATGTGTGAGCTGGAGGCTAAAAAACTGTGAGCTAGCTCACACTAACTCAGCTTAGAGGGAACACTGGCCTTGACTGTGTTTGTCTTTTGGCCCCTGAGACAGGGATGATTGTGCGGAGGGTTACCTGATGTTCCTTGTTATAAGGCACTGATACTCTATGGGGCAAAACAGATCCCGGATTGCCGCCTGTTCTTTAATGGTGGACATATTTTGATATGGGCAATGGCAGGCCCCAAACCGTGGCTCCGCCCCTCGGGTTCACTCCCACACAAACTCGGACATGGCAAAGAGCCTTTTAACCCCCTGCGGTGTGAACAGCTACAAGGGCTCCGAATACCAGATGCGAGGGCCCCAATGTATCAGTAGGTTTCCCCCCACAAGCCCCATTGAAACGAAAGCAAGTGGAACGAAAGAACCACTAAGCCAATTGATGCCTCAAACAGCCAAAGTGATCCTCACTGTTGCTGATATGCCAACGAAATGGGGAAATGGTAAGCTTCCCCCTCACACAACCCTTCAGAGTCAGGCTCGGCTTTATTATAGGATAAGGAGAGTGCATCGAGACCTACGGAGTATCATTACTGTTATTATTAACACCTTTATGTAATGCCAAGCTTCCTGACAGGCAATCCTAAAAGAAATCAACCCCGACTGTTCCCTGGAAGGCCAGATACTGAAGTTGAAGCTCAAATACTTTGGCCACCCAATGAGAAGGGAGCACTCACTGGAGAAGACCCTGATGCTGGGAAAGACTGAAGGTCAAAGAAGACGGGGACGGCAAAGGATGAGATGGTTAGACGGTGTCATCGATGCAACGAACATGAAGTTGAGCAAACTGCAGAGGACGGCGGAAGACCGGAAGGCCTGGCGGGAGCTGGTCCATGGGGTCGTGAAGAGTCGGACTCGACTGTGCGACTGAACAACAACAACAACAAGCTTCCTGACTACCAAGCGTTGTTCAGTGCTAGATATCAACACTGGCATGATCCACAAACTCGTTAAGCCGGCAGTTCTGCACTTAACCTAATGTCATGTTGTTGATTGCCGATGAGATTCATCTGGCATAATTTGCAACAGTTCAGTCATGCATGGTTTAATTATGATTTATAATCTGCTTCACAGTATATTATTAGCGTAAGACTATTTCAAACATATGAGGTTTTTTTGAAAAAAAATATTGATTTTTTTTTGGGGGGGGGGAAGCGAAAGTTACTCCTGCTGACTCCATGTTCCTTATGCAATGTGGCATCCTTTGGTCAAACTTCTCATTACATGTCAATTTTAGGGATTATCCATCAGTTTGGTCATGATCCTGTTAAGGAAAAGGAAGTTTTCTCTTTTTCTGGTTATCAATACAAACTTTTCATAGCCAGGGGTGTGTCATAATCAGTGTTCCCTCTAAGCTGAGTTAGTGTGAGCTAGCTCACAGTTTTTTAGCCTCCGGCCCACACATTTTTGTCTTCTCTCAGGAAGAATGGCTTCAGAGCAAACTGATTTATGCAGCAGCCAAATTGCTCGCTCACAACATTAATTCCAGTAGCTCACAAAGTAGAATGTTTGCTCACAAGACTCGACAGTTTAGAGGGAGCCTTGGTCATAATCAGTGTTCCCTCTAAGCTGAGTTAGTGTGAGTTAGCTCAGTTGTTTAGCCTCCGGCTCACAGATTTTTGCCGTAGCTCAGGAAGGAGGGCTCCAGAGGAAATTAATTTATGCAGTAGCCAAATCACCTGCTCACAACTTTAATGCCAGTAGCTCACAAAGTAGAATTTTTGCTCACGGGACTCCACAGTTTGGAAGGAGCATTGGTCATAACTACAGTGTCAGATTTCTGTGTGGGAGGTCAGGGACAAAGCCCCATAGCCATATTGCCCAGTGGCTATTAGCCAAGATCAGTGTACCCTCTAAGCTGAGTTAGGGTGAGCTAGCTCACAGTTTTTAAGCCTCTGGCTTGCACATTTTTGTCTTAGCTCAGGAAGGATGGCGCCAGAGCAAACTGATTTATGCAGCTGCCAAATCGTTTGCCCACAACTTTAATGCCAGTAGCTCACAAAGTAGAATTTTTGCTCCCAAGACGCCACAGTTTAGAGGGAGCATTTGCCAAGATAGACGGATTCTTGGTCTAAAGCAGCAAGATCCTTCTTATGTCTTCAAGGGTGACCTCTCACCCTACAGCACCTTACCATACCATTGTGAGGCTAAAAACTCATTCTAAACTGAGTGGATTAAGCATATCATACAGCTAGCATGCATT
>NW_015174879.1:0-32262 GCF_001447785.1 Gekko japonicus | reverse complement strand
AGCAAAAGGTGGGTGTGGCTGGATAACCACACTTCTGGTAACATGGGGGTGTGGCCTAATATGCTAATGAGTTCCTGCTGTTGGGTGTGGCCTATTATGCTAATGAGTTCCTGCTGGGCTTTTTCTACAAAAAGAGCCTGGAGTTCCTTGGTGGTCTCCCATTCAAGCACCAACCCCGCTTAGCTCCCTAGCTCTGAGGAGAGCAGGATAGCCGGGACCATCCAGGTCAGGGATGTGACCAGTTCTGCTTCCATACAAGTGAAGGCTCTTTTGCTCCTGTGGGTGGTTTTCTACTGGGCTGTCTGCTTTTCTTCAGAGAGACCACTCGATCTGCATTCAAGAACGCCGGTGATCCGGGACCCTCGTGCAAACAATGGCCCCTGCCCGGTTTCGATTTGGAACCGATGGCTACGAGTGGCAGGGATTTTCAACATGTTCCTTTCCTCCCCTACCAGACAGAAAACACTGAAAAGTGTTCATGATGACATCATTCCATAGATCGATAAGAGGGAGTGGGGAGGAACCCACGCCGTACGCATTAACGCAGAGAGCTAAACATTTCCGGCGGCTCTTCTAGGAATTTTGTGACGACGGAAAGCATGCTAAAACGTCACTACGTTCCGGTTACCATAATCACAGTTGCCTTGACCAGTATTCCCTCTAAGCTGTGGAATCTTGTGAGCAAAAATTCTGCTTTGTGAGCAAGCGATTTGGCTACTGCTAAATTGGTTTGCTCTGGAGCCCTCCTTCCTGAGCGAAGACAAAAAGGTGTGAGCTGGAGGCTAAAAAAACTGTGAGCTAGCTCACACTAACTCAGCTTAGAGGGAACACTGGCCTTGACTGTGTTTGTCTTTTGGCCCCTGAGACAGGGATGATTGTGCGGAGGGTTACCTGATGTTCCTTGTTATAAGGCACTGATACTCTATGGGGCAAAACAGATCCCGGATTGCCGCCTGTTCTTTAATGGTGGACATATTTTGATATGGGCAATGGCAGGCCCCAAACCGTGGCTCCGCCCCTCGGATTCACTCCCACACAAACTCGGACGGGGCAAAGAGCCTTTTAAACCCGTGCGGTGTGAACAGCTACAAGGGCTCTGAATACCAGATGCGAGGGCCCCAATGTATCAGTAGGTTTCCCCATTGAAACGAAAGCAAATGGAACGAAAGAACCACTAAGCCAATTGATGCCTCAAACAGCCAAAACGATCCTCACTGTTGCTGATATGCCAACGAAATGGAGAAATGGTAAGCCCCAGTAGTCATGTATGGCTGTGAGAGTTGGACTATAAGGAAGGCCGAGCGCCGAAGAATAGATTCTTTTGAACTATGGTGCTGGAGGAGACTCTTGAGAGTCCCTTGGACTGCAAGGAGATCAAATCAGTCAATCCTAAAAGAAATCAACCCTGACTGTTCCCTGGAAGGCCAGATAATGAAACTGAAGCTCAAATACTTTGGCCACCCAATGAGAAGGGAGCACTCACTGGAGAAGACCCTGATGCTGGGAAAGACTGAAGGTCAAAGAAGACGGGGACGGCAAAGGATGAGATGGTTAGACGGTGTCATCGATGCAACGAACATGAAGTTGAGCAAACTGCAGAGGACGGCGGAAGACCGGAAGGCCTGGCGGGAGCTGGTCCATGGGGTCGTGAAGAGTCGGACTCGACTGTGCGACTGAACAACAACAACAACAAGCTTCCTGACTACCAAGCGTTGTTCAGTGCTAGATATCAACACTGGCACGATCCACAAACTCGTTAAGCCGGCAGTTCTGCACTTAACCTAATGTCATGTTGTTGATTGCCGATGAGATTCATCTGGCATAATTTGCAACAGTTCAGTCATGCATGGTTTAATTATGATTTATAATCTGCTTCACAGTATATTATTAGCGTAAGACTATTTCAAACATATGAGGGTTTTTTTGAAAAAAAATATTGGATTTTTTTTGGGGGGGGGGAAGCTAAAGTTACTCCTGCTGACTCCATGTTTCTTATGCAATGTGGCATCCTTTGGTCAAACTTCTAATTACATGTCAATTTTAGGGATTATCCATCAATTTGGTCATAATCCTGTTAAGGAAAGAGGAAGTTTTCTCTTTTTCTGGTTATCAATACAAACTTTTCATAGCCAGGGGTGTGTCATAACCAGTGTTCCCTCTAAACTGAGTTAGTGTGAGCTAGCTCACAGTTTTTTAGCCTCCAGCTCACAGATTTTTGCCGTAGCTCAGGAAGGAGGTCTCCAGAGGAAACTAATTTATGCAGTAGCCAAATCACCTGCTCACAACTTTAATGCCAGTAGCTCACAAAGTAGAATTTTTGCTCACGGGACTCCACAGTTTGGAAGGAGCATTGGTCATAACTACAGTGTCAGATTTCTGTGTGGGAGGTCAGGGACAAAGCCCCATAGCCATATTGCCCAGTGGCTATTAGCCAAGATCAGTGTACCCTCTAAGCTGAGTTAGGGTGAGCTAGCTCACAGTTTTTAAGCCTCTGGCTCACACATTTTTGTCTTAGCTCAGGAAGGATGGCGCCAGAGCAAACTGATTTATGCAGCTGCCAAATCGTTTGCCCACAACTTTAATGCCAGTAGCTCACAAAGTAGAATTTTTGCTCCCAAGACGCCACAGTTTAGAGGGAGCATTTGCCAAGATAGACGGATTCTTGGTCTAAAGCAGCAAGATCCTTCTTATGTCTTCAAGGGTGACCTCTCACCCTACAGCACCTTACCATACCATTGTGAGGCTAAAAACTCATTCTAAACTGAGTGGATTAAGCATATCATACAGCTAGCATGCATTAATAAATGCAATGCCTGCAAATGACAGGAAGTAACTTTGCTCTGGATACCAATGTAAACATGACATACATCCAGATTCTAACCATTTAGAAGTTTCATTCTTCCCAGAGGGGAAAAATATATTTTGGCTTCCAAAGTATTTAATAGATATGTTTTCTCTTCTAAAATGTACATACCTTTGAATCGGGGCCTTTCTGTGTCTTATTTTTCGACGGATCCAGAACCAATGTAAACATGACATACATCCAGATTCTAACCATTTAGAAGTTTCATTCTTCCCAGAGGGGAAAATATATATTTTGGCTTCCAAAGTATTTAATAGATATGGTTTTCTCTACTAAAATGCACATACCTTTGAATCGGGGCCTTCCTGTGTCTTAGTTTTGGACGGATCCAGAAAGAGCCCCAAACTACTTGCAAACACAAATCAAACTCTCGTTGCAAATTTCAGTTTGACGCGCCGGATTTTTAAGGCAAATAATGAAAAGAACAGTTTCCACATGTCCTTTTGACGATACCCCGGGATACACGGCAACTCTGCAACAATCTCAACTCCTGAACCCCCTGTGACTTTTCTGCATATAGTGAGTGACAAATGTTCCACTCCTAAACATAGTTCCTTAGAACAGAGTCCCTCACCCTCGGATTTCAAAATTTCTAAGGAAGGATAAGGTGCTTCCATGCCTGTTTTTCTCTTTTCTTGAGAAGTAGCTCGACTATCCAACTTTACTTGTAGGTTTTCACACCAGTGCTTAACAAACAGAAAGTTCCCAAAAGAAATCAGACAACCTTTGGGGGAGCTTCCCCAGCAAATATGCCTGCAGTGCTCAGGTCGATATGCTTCAACAAATTACCCTGCTGCACTTTTGAACTTCTAATCTAATACATATCTAAGGTTGCAAACTTAAATGCACTGAATCGATAGATTCGATCAGCCACCGGGGCAGCCCTGTAGCTAGGGAATTTTTGGGAAGGGGGCCTGGGGGGGGGGGCGCCAGCTAATTAATCAAAGCACAATGCAGGTAGCAAGTTGGGGCACTTAGGGGTAAGCCCAGGAAGGAGGGGGCCCAGAAGAAACACGAGAGGGCCATGCCCCATGGGCCCCATGTTAGCTACGGGCCAGCACCGGGGGCAGATTCTAACAAGAGTTATTCAATTTCAAGGGCAAGGGCAGAGATCTATGGTCACCCTTGTTTATTTCTTAGCCTATTTTGGTTCTGGTATGTTACTGTACTAGAGAATTCTAAAAAAGATCTTTTCCCCCTTCCAACAATGAATCGCAATTTTTACCAAACTTTGTTGTTCTAAATCCTTTAATATTCCAAACAGTTATGTACTTACATTGAAATGCTGGTGATTTACACATTTATTTAAATTTAAGTGATGTTTAACCAACTAGACATTATTGAATTAGTCAATAATCCTAGAAATGTTGAGACACTGCCGGTGAACGCACCAGATATACTGATACAGCAGCAGGGTCGTAACCCAGATAATTTAGGGTATGTGGATAAAGACAATATTATAGGACATGAGTTTAGGCTGTTGACTTTGGTCCCTTTTCTCAAGCACTGTTATAATCGCTTAAGCTCCATCACTGGTGTTAAACATTCCCAGGCAGAGCTGGGGGTATGACGGCTCATTCTCATTTTGGGATTTAAAAACAAATTACAACTTAACATGTCAATTAAATACTGGCCGTCTGAAGGCTTAATGTAAAATATTTGGATTAAAAATTCAGTTTCTGTTAAAATTAAAATTGCCATTTACCTGAAGGTGGCTG
Source organism: Gekko japonicus (assembly GCF_001447785.1). Classification (NCBI taxonomy): domain Eukaryota; kingdom Metazoa; phylum Chordata; class Lepidosauria; order Squamata; family Gekkonidae; genus Gekko; species Gekko japonicus. Next base: position 27,681 of record NW_015174879.1, on the reverse strand, counting down.
TATAACTAGAAACAGGTGTTCCTAGAGAACACACAAAGAAAACAGAAATATTTTCTAAGGCACTTAAGTCTTCTATTAACATATGCTAAGATGGACTGTGGCTTGTCTGAAATATGTATGGTACCTGAGATCAGTTTTCACCCAATTGTCTAGCATACTGTCCACTGAGTTTATTTGTTACATCTTACAAAGTTGTATTTCACTTGGAATAAACATTTGTGCCTACAGTTTGATTGGAAGGGCACAAATATTTTTCTCTTTTCCCACATATGTATGAAGGACCTGCAAAGATTTTAACCCCCGGGACAGCCTGTAGCTTGCTTCTTAAGAACCTTTGTGAAGTGAAACATTCTGTGTCCGGGAACAGAAACAGAAGAACTAATAAAAATCCTATAAGACAATACATTAATTTCCCCCATTTAATGTCATAATTATATTATAAAAATAGAATGACAAATAAATATGCATGCCTGGCCAGAGCAATTGGGGGGGGGGGATGTTTGTAACGGAATCACTTCCATTTTGGATCACAGAGTTTTGCATAACAAACTATTTTTCTTTACAAAAAGAGACCATTTTAACATGACAACAAAGATGTGCACTGGAGTTTCTACATTGCTGGAACTTCCTTATTTTATCTGAACCAAAACCAGTCAATATTTTTAACTTTTTGGGTGTGTGTTAAGATTTACTTCAACACACAACCTGATCTCACGGACGTTTAATCAGAAGCAAATCCAATTTCGAAGGGACTCGCTTCCAGGTTTGTCTCTTTGTTTGTTTCACCTTGTAGCCTTAAGTCCAGTTGAGCAGTGGAAGGTTTCAGCACCTGCTAAATGCTTTCGCCTTGGAAACACTAATTAAACTTAACTTTGGCTGGATTACTCACTTTTTATAAAAAAAACCTGTATGCTACTGATGCTAAAAATCCAATGGTTTTAAGAATCCTAATAAACATTATGAACAATTCATTGATTTTAATTGACATGACTACAGGAGCAATCCCATTCACTGGAGCTTGCTTCCAGGAAAGTGTTTTTAAGACTGCAGTCTAAGTGTACGATCTTGATTGTGCTACCCAATTCTAAGCATGTTTACTTGGAAACAAGTCCTACCGAGATCAGTTGAGATGTAATGGTAACCAGGCATGCACAGTTTACCTGACGATTCTATAGTTCCTTGCTTTAGATCCTTGAACTATCTTTATATTCTTTCTTTAATTCCTTGAAATATCTATTTCATGAATAGAAGAAATTGTTCACATCAACTGTTGTGTGGCCGTGGACTGAAAGAAATACACTGTGATTTAAAAAAAAAATTAGAGGATTGTTTAAGAAACTTAGAACAGGATCTAGTTTAAATATTTCCCCATCGGAGTGCTTCAGGTGAGCCAGCTTTTCATTTTTGATTGACAAAAATGCCTTTCCCTTGCCTCTTGGTTTTTGCAAGGTTGACGCTCACCTTTGGAAGAAGCCCATGGAGCACGCAGTTAATGACACAGTACCAGCTATCTAAATGGATTTCCTCATTCTTCCTTTCCCTGGCCACACGTAAACTTATCAGAAGAAAAGATCGGTAGCTGCACATTGTACAGCACACAATAAGTCTGGTTTCTGGCACAACAGAGTGAGTGCGGAAGAAAATAAAAGTTTCAGTCTTCTCAACCAGGTTTTGCATCGTCCAGACAATTTTGAAAATATCGGCTGCGTGGCCCACACCTGACCTTATCCATCTCACAGCATCTACACCAAGGAACATTTACTTTGTAAAGGGATAACGCTCACAAGCTGCTTGCTAGAAACTCCAGACTGGCTGGATTTGAATCCACTTTAGAGATCAACAAGATTTTCAGGGCCCACGCTTTCCAGAGTCAAAGTTTCCTTCATCAGACACCAAAATCTTATACCCCAAAACTCTCTTTGATGTCTAAAGCAATGCTCCCTCTAAGCTGCGGAGCCCTGTGAGCAAAAATTCTACTTTGTGAGCTGCTGGCATTAGAGTTGTGAGCGAGCGATTTGGCTGCTGCATAAATCAGTTTGCTCTGGAGCAATGCTCTCTCTAAGCTGTGGAGTCTTGTGAGCAATAATTCCACTGTGTGAGCCACTGGCATTGGACTTGTGAGCGAGCGATTTGGCTACTGCATCAATTAGTCTGCTCTAGAGCCCTCCTTCCTGAGCGAATACAAAAATGTGTGAGCCGGAGGCTAAAAGATTGTGAGCCAGCTCACACTAACTCAGCTTAGAGGGAACACTGGTCTACGGTGCTTCTGGACTCCAGTCTAACGGCTCCCCTGCGGACCAACCCTCTGGAACTCAAGAAAGATTGCTTTATCTCATGATAATAGCTTTCCTCTGTCTCTCTAGAACGCATTCAGGAACATGCCAACTCGCCGCAGTTCCTAAAACCCAATGACAAAACTTAAAAACACTGTCTAGAAGATCCCAGCACAGCTGTTCAGAGCAAGAAGCTCATCCAAACACCTGCCAGGTCATCCAACAGGAAAACTTCCAACTTTCCCACATCAGTTCTGCCAGGCTTCCAGACTACATCCTGCTGGCTTTTGCACCGTTCTGTTGCCCAGACTGTTGAATGTGTCAAGTTTTAAAAGTGTGTTTCTGCAGAGGCTGGATTCTTCTGAGTGGACTTCCCAAAAGGTAACAGGGTGTTTCCCCCCCCCCCCCCTCCAAACCCCTAACTGTGTTGTGAGCCTTCCTAAGCTCCATGCGCCTAACAGGAGCAGGCAGCTGCCTACACAAACCCAAAGCCACAAGGAATGCGTTAGCCTTTAGGATGCCGCACAGGGTGCTTCGGGTTCTGCTCCCGGCCGACCTGTAGGGTTTTTCGCAAGCTCCTCCGGACGATCTCCTCGGGATCTTTTAAGAAACACGTTTCCCTTTTGCAAAAAGCCCCCCTCCCCCGTTTTCCTTTCCTAAAATGCGCGAGATAATTGACAGCTCAGCCTCTTTTTCCTTCAGCCTCACTTTTTAAAAAAAAGTATTTAAAGAAAAAGCATGGTCACATCACCCTTTTCCGCGACGCCAACGGAGAGCCCTCTCTCGTTTTCTGCAACCGCTTCCTGAAATGTATTCCCGTCTTATCCTCCCCGCCCCGTCCAGTTTCATACTTGTTTACAGTCCCCCGTAGTTTTTCCCCGCAACTTTGCGAGCCGCACGCACCGAGAGACGCAGGCTCAGCCCTTCCCACGTCCACTCTGGCAGAAAAGCAGGTGAAAACGACACCGCCTCCAACCAAACGCCGCTTCCCCGTCCCTTTGGGGCAGGTCCCGATCCCGCAATGCCCAGGGGAACCAAACACACCGGACCGGAACACCCCACACTCGCAAACCAGACACCAACCCAAAAACGCAAAGTTCGCCGGCGTCTCCCGCAGTGGAGACCAATGTTCCCTCTAAGCCGTACAGTCTCATGAGCAAAAATTCTACTTTGTGAGCTCCTGGCATTAAAGTTGTGAGCGAGCAATTTGGCTACTGAATAAATCAGTTTGCTCTGGAGCCCTCCTTCCCGAGCTAAGATAAAAATGTCTGAGCCACAGGCTAAAAAACTGTGAGCCAGCTCACACTAACTCAGCTTAGAGGGAACACTGGTGGAGACAGCCAAACCCACGCCTTTAACACCCACCCACACCAGTTATTCCCTAGCAATCCAATGGAATCCGGCTGTCGGTTCCGAGGAAGGGCTTGAGCCCGGGGAGGGAGAGAGAGAGACTCTTGCCGGGAAGAACCGGACCGGGAACTCCCGGCCGCTGGCTGGGAAGCGCACCCCCGGCGACGCGTCTCCCGCTCCTCCTCGCCCCAACTTTCGGCCTCCCCTCCGGGGAAAGTTTGGCAGAGGACCCCCATTCCGGCTGCGCGTCGCGGAGGGGCAATACGGTACCTGCTCCGGCGGCCCAGGGCTCGCCCGCTCCATGTGCTGCTGCTGCTGCTGCTGCTGCTCCTCGGCCCAGGAGCGCGAAGGCGGCGGCGGCGGGAGGCAGCTGGGCTCTGGGTCCCTCCCCTCCCCGCCACTCCACTTCCTCATTCCAGTGCAACATCCTCGCCCGCGGCCGCTCCGGCGGGCATCTCGGCCCGGCGCCCGGGGGCGCGCCGCTTTTGCACTGGCGACGGGGAGGGAGCCAGCGAGCGAGCGAGGCGGGCTGGCCGAGGCGGTCAGATGGTGGAGGGAGGCGACACCCCCCTCCTCGCCCGCCCCCCTCCCGGGGGCGGCCCCCGGGGCACCTGCCGCCTCGGAGAGGAGGGGGGCGGGACAGGTGCTCTTTAGAGAGGAGGCCGGCCAGAAGAAGGCGGGAGACAGAAGCTTCCCCTGCGGGTAGACAGGTAGGGTGCGTGGAGCCTCCTTGGTCAGAGGCAGTATACCTTGGAGCAATCAGGGCTGGCTCCAGCTTATTTTGCACCCTAGGCGAGGATCCCCTCTGCCCCCCCCCCTGCGCCCACCATTTTTCAAAAATAAATGCATTTTAGGAAGAATGAAAAACACAAATAATCAAGAAACTCCCAGAGTACGGGCCGGTGCAGTTTGGTGCCCCTAATGCCCGTCCCGCTCTAGGCGATCGCCTAGTTCGCCTAGTGAGTGAGCCGGCCCTGGGAGCAATGCTCCCTCAAAGAGTGATTAACAGGTGGAATTCACTGCCACAGGAAGTGGTGGCGGCCAGAAGCATGGACGGCTTCAAACAGGAATTAGATAAGCATCTGGAGCAGAGGTCCATCGGTGGCTATTAGCCACAAGGTATAGGTAGGGACTCTGGGGCAAGTGATGCTCTGTCATCTTGGTGCTTGGGGGGGGGGCAACAGTAATGTCCTGGCCCCACTGGTGGACCTCCTGATGGCACTGCTATTTCTGGCCACTGTGTGATACAGAGTGTTGGACTGGGTGGGCCTTTGGCCTGATCCAACATTGGTGTCCCTTATGTTCTTATGTTCTTAAGCTAAAATTCTCCCTAAAATTCTACTTTGTGAGCTGCTGGCATTAAAGTTGTGAGCGAGCCATTTGGCTAGGCAAAGGTAAAGGTTCCCTTGCTCGAAAGCCGGTGGAGTCCGACTCTAGGCTTGCGGTGCTCATCTCCGTTTCCAAGCCGAAGAGCCAGCGCTGTCCGAAGACGTTTCCGTGGTCATGTGGCCGGCGTGACTATTTGGCTGCTGCATCAGTTAGTGTGCTCTGGAGCCGTCCTTCCTGAGCTAAGACAAAAAGGTGTGAGCCGGAGGCTAAAAAGCTGTGAGCTAGCTCACACTATAGCGGCTTAGAGGGAACACTGCCTTGGAGTCACTTTAGGATATAAGTTCAGGCGGGTAGCCCTGTGGGTGTGGAGCCACAGAACATCTGTGTATACGAAGAAATGTGCATGCGCAGGAATGCTTCTTCCTGGAATTAAACATTGTCGGACTTTAAGGGGGGGCCCTGGACTCAAACTTTGTTTTAAGAACATCAGAGCAGCCGTGTTGGATCAGGCCAGTGGCCCATCCGGTCCAACGCTCCTGATAGATTCCTGGTCAGCGACTAACAATAGCAGGAGCCAAAGTCTGAATTCAGAAAAGAGACGGGGCAAAGACTTGCTGTGAGCTGAGGCATGCGCTTGCCTGTTCCTACGAGGGCATGTGAAGCAACACAGGAATGGTGGGAAGGAGTTGTCGAGTTTTCAAGGCAACGCACAGTACCTAATCTCATATTCCACAGCATAAGAACATAAGAGAAGCCATGTTGGATCAGGCCAGTGGCCCATCCAGTCCAATACTCCGTGTCACACAGCGGCCAAAACCCAGGTGCCATCAAGGGGTCCACCAGTGGGACCAGAACTCCAGAAGCCCTCCCACTGCTGCCCCCCCCCAAGCACCAAGAATACAGGGCATCGCTGCCCCAGAAAGTGTGTTCCTACCTATAGGTAAAGGTAAAGGTTCCCTTGCTCGAAAGCCGACTCTAGGGTTGCGGTGCTCATCTCCATTTCAAAGCCGAAGAGCCAGCGCTGTCCGAAGACGTTTCCGTGGTCATGTGGCCGGCATGACTAAACACCAAGGCGCACGGAACACTGTTACCTTCCCACTGAAGTGGTACCTATTTATCTACTTGCAATTTCTTGCTTTCAAACTGCTAGGTTGGCAGGATTCCTACCTATACCTTGTGGCTAATAACCATTGATGGACCTCTGCTCCATATGTTCATCCAGTCCCCTCTTGAAGCTGTCTATGCTTGTAGCCACCACCGTTTCCTGTGGCAGTGAATTCCATGTGTTGTTATTTCTTTGGCTGTCAAGTCACAGATGACTTACGGTGACCCACTGGGGTTTTCATGGAGCTGCGGTGGCTCAGGTGATTAAGACGCTGAACTGCAGGCTGTGGAAGGTCAGTAGTTCAGCAGTTCAAGACCCGAGTGTGCCGCATGACGGAGTGAGCTCCCGTCTCTAGTTCCAGCTCCTGCCAACCTAGCCATTCGAAAGCAAGAAATTGCAAGTAGATAAATACGGACCACTTCGGTGGGAAGGTAACAGCGTTCCGTGCGCCTTGGTGTTTAGTTATGCCGGCCACATGACCACGGAAACGTCTTCGGACAGCGCTGGCTCTTCGGCTTGGAAACGGAGATGAGCACCGCAACCCTAGACTCGGACTCGACTGGCTTTCGAGCAAGGGAACCTTTACCTTTTAACGCAGTAGTATTATGCACCGTTACGTGGGTCTGATCATAAGTCGGTATGCATATGTGTGTTTATGACGTATGCACTACTATGCACCGGGCACTTTTTTTTAGCCAGATTACCTCACAGGTATTTGAAGAAGTGTGCAGTGACTCACGAAAGCTCATACTGTGCCACAAATCTGGTCCGTCTTTAAGGTGCTGCTGGACTGTTGCTCTTTTTAATTACCTCACAGGGTTGCTGTGAGAATTAAAGGGAGGGGAACAAAGAAGAGGAGGAGATTGGATTTATACCCCGCCCTTCACTTGGAGTCTCAGAGTGGCTTACGAACTCCATTCCCTTCCCCTCCCCACAACGGACACCCTGTGAGGTAGGTGGGGCTGAGAGAGCTCTCTCGAGAACTGCCCTTTCAAGGATAGCTCTTGTCAGAATTATGGCTTGCCCAAGGTCATCCAGCAGGTGCAAGTGGAGGAGTGGGGAATCAAACCCGGTTCTCCCAGATTAGAGTCCGCGCACTTAACCACTACATCAAACTACACCAAACAGTGCACACTTCCATGACTGCCTTCGGGGACGCGTGGAATTAAAAGTTTCTTACTAAGGAAATAAACTATACAAACATGGTGACTCCTTACAGTGGGTAAAGTTTAAAGTGTGTGTGTGTGGGGGGGGGATCCATGGAACTGACCCTCCCCTGGGAAGGACAGGGGCGCTACTGTTGTGGAAAAGGCCCACTTGTTGATTGATGTTTGCTCACATAGTTGATTTTTGCCTTAATATTCCATGTTTTAGTAATGGCTAGATTAAGCTACTGGGATGCGACATAACATGGATTTGCCTCTGAAAAATCAGTGGAAATGTCCACTGGTCCAAAATACAATCGGGAAAGTCCTGGGGATTGGGGGGTGGAGCCTGTGGAGGGACCTCTGTGGGGTACAGGGCCATAGAATCCGGCCTCCAAAGCAGGCGTTTTTTCCAGGTGAACTGATCCCTGTAACCTGGCAACCAGTTGTCATTCCGGGAGAGCTCCAGGCCTCACCTGGAGGTTGGCAACCCTAGATTTATCCAGTGCTCGGAGCCCTCCAGCGGCTTTCACTTTATTTCCAGACACAATCAAAATTGTAGTGTTGACCTTTAAAACCTTCAGTGAACCCAGACTATCCCAAAGGACCACATTTTCCCGTGGGGACCTGCCGTTCATTGAGATCAGAACCACAGTTCTCATACGAGTGCTCCGGAGAACTTAGAGGGCTGTCTGCAGGAGAGAGAGCCTTTCTCGTGGGTGTGCCCGAAATATGGAACCTTTTCCTGAAGGATGCCTGAATGACCTTTTGTTATCGTTTAGGCCTCAGGAAAATTCTGTCCTGCTCACCTGAGTCTTGGGTGACTCAGTCTTGAGCAAGTCTATTGGGATCTGTCCAGTGGGGCTCACTTCCAGGACTGGTGTGTGTGTGTGTAAAGCTAAGCAGGGTCAGTCCTGGTTAGTATTTGGATAGGAGACCATCAACCAACATAAGCATACCTGAGGGACCGCCTTTCCCCAAATGTTCCCCAGAGAGCACTGCACTCAGGGGCCCAAACCCAGCTGGCCCTCCCATGGCCCAGAGATGCTAGACTGGCGATAACCAGGGCCAGGGCCTTCTCGGTGGTGGCTCCGTACTGGTGGAATGAGCTCCCGGAGGACATCAGGGCCCTGCAGGACCTCTTACAGTTTTGCAGGGCCTGTAAGATGGAGCTCTTCCACCAGGCTTTCGACTAGGAGCCACCTTAAACACCGAGGAGTGACCCTGTGCCCTGGCTTTATTTATTTATTTATTAAATTTGTATCCCACCCTTCCAACATGGGCTCATAGAGGCAAATGCCATACATAAAACAATAAAACAATAAGCAATCATTACCTATAAACCAGTTAAAAGTCAGTGCTCAACAGATCATATCAATTCCATAATAAAATGCCAATAACCATAACACACTCCGAGTAAACACAATTGTCTCTGCTCAATTGATTGTTCGTTGCGCAGTATTTGTTAGCGTGTGAGTGATAATAGAAGAAAATTTCCTATAGAAATGACTACAGTCAACGTTTTTGCAACTTACCTTTATTGACTCTTCAGCCCCGGTCACACTAGGGGGAAAGGCACGGCTGAAGTGCGGCTTTTTAGAGCCGCATCAAGAGAGAAGGGTGACTGCGGGATCAGACAGATCCCCCCAGCCACTGCGCAGTTCCTCCCCGGCATGATCAGATGCCGGGGGGAAGCCATGGACCGGAGAGCGAGGCGAGCCCACTGTGCATGCGTGTGCATGCGTGTGCATGCGCAGTTCGGCAGGACCTTGCGGCTGCGGGAGAGACAGGCGTGTCGGCGATCAGACGCCCGCCCGTGCTGCGCAGCAACCGGTAGGTAGTGCTGTTTTGCGACTACCTTTTTGAGCCGCGTCTTTGCCCGGAAAGGACGGATCGGGGACAGGTGCGCGCCGCTTCCCAGATGTTGCGGTATGATCGTGCCCACTTGATGCGCCCCCGATCCGTCCCTCCTGCGGGGCAAATCCTCCCGTGTGACCGGGGCCTTTGTTATTTTTGTCACAGATGTTGTTTTTGGAATTCCACTTCCTCCCGTGATCTCTCATTTTTGGCTTCTAGCCTCCAGGGGGGGGCTGGAGGTCTCCTGGGATGACAACTGAGCAGTTTACCTGGAGCAAATGGCTGCTTTGAAAGAAGGAGGAGGAGGAAGAGAGATTGGATTTATACCCCACCTAGAGATGTAAAATTTCCAGAAATTTTGAAGCTCGGAAAAAACCCCGGTTTTTTTCCGGTTTTTTTTCCGGGGGAAAACGGAAATTTTAAGGAAGGAAGGAAGGAAGGAAGGAAGGAAGGAAGGAAGGAAGGAAGGAAGGAAGGAAGGAAGGAAGGAAGGAAGGCGAGCTCTGGAAGGTTCCACATTTGACGGGGGGGGGGATGCTTAACCCTCCATTAGTCTCACCTCTGCTCCACTACCCAGGGAGCCAGGAGATACCAAGCAGTGGTGCAGGTAAGTAATTTTAGACTCTGGACTTCCTGGCCCTGTGCCCCCCCCCCCAAGGGAAATGTATGCTTCTAATAAAAAGTTACAGCTGGAGGGGGGGGCTGCTGAGCCCATGAGCCAGCCCTGACATCGCTGGTGCCAGGTCCACAAAATTCAGTTTAGGCAATTGGATTCTGATTGAAAAAAACAGCCCAGGGTGTGGGGGAGGGAGGAGGAGGAGGAGAAGGGGAGGTTGGATTTATATCCTGCCCTTCACTCGGAGTCTCAGAGCAGCTGACAAACTCCTTTCCCTTCCCCTCCCTGTGAGGCAGGTGGGGCTGAGAGAGCGCTCTCGAGGACGGCTCTTGAGAGAACAGCTCTGAGAGAGAACTTGTGACTGACCCAAGGTCACCCCAGCAGCTGCCTGAGGAGGAGTGGGAAATCAAACCCGGCTCTCCCAGATTAGAGTCCGCTGCTCCTAACCACTACGCCAAACTGGCAGACTCTATGGCATTACATCCCACTGAAGTCCCTCCCCTACCCAAAACCCACCCTCCTCAGGCTCCTCCCCCAAAGTGTCCAGATATTTCCCAACCTGGAGCTGGCAACCCTAGATCCCAGTTTGACATTCTGATCACTAGACCACCCTGGCACTGATCAGTACTGGCGGGCGCGGTGTTCCCTCTAAGATGAGTTAGTGTGAGCTCGCTCACCGTTTTTTAGCCTCCGGCTCACAGATTTTTGACTCAGCTCAGGAAAGATGGCTCCAGAGCAAACTAATGGAGGCAGTAGCCAAATTGGCCGCTCACAACGTTAATGCCAGGAGCTCGCAAGGTAGAATTTTTGCTCACAGGACTCCACAGCTTAGAGGGAACACTACCACACTATTGCGGGGGTCCGTGGGCCAGCTGGGAAGATTGTCTAGACTTTAGAGGAAGCAGCAGGGGCCTGATTCTCTCACTTCCTTCACAGCCTTCGGGCACTTCTCCTCCAGTCAAGAACTAGGAGAGAGACTCAGCATTTCTGGTTGAAGCGGGGTCCAGTCCACTGACCCCTAATGCCAGAGCCCCTATCGAATACAAACCAGTCCCTTCTCTTATACTACAGGCAGACGGAGGACTGTGTAATACTTCCTCTGAGGCAGCAGACCTGCCTGAAGAGACACAGAAACAGGAAGTGGGACTGTTTTGAAAGTGAGAAAACTAAGCTGCTACCTGTGTTTGTGTTGTTTTTTGTCAAATCAGTTTAATTCAATTTTCTGATTAACTCATTAACAACAGGGTTATGCAAGATAAAGGTAAAGGTTTCCCTTACTCGAAAGCCAGTCAAATCCGACTCTAGGGTTGCGGTGCTCATCTCCGTTTCCAAGCCGAAGAGCCAGCGCTGTCTGAAGACGTCTCCGTGGTCATGTGGCCGGCATGACTAAACACCAAGGCGCACGGAACGCTGTTCCCTTCCCACTGAAGTGGTACCTATTTATCTACTTGCAATTTCTTGCTTTCGAACTGCTAGGTTGGCAGGAGCTGGGGCCAGAGACGGGAGCTCACTCCATCATGCGGCACCCGGGTCTCGAACTGCTGAACTACTGACCTTCCAGTCTGCAGTTCAGCATCTTAACCACTTGAGCCACCGCAGCCCCTAAGCAAGATAGGCATATACATATAATTAACATATTTTTCGTGATACATACAAAAAGTGCTTTAATCAATCTAATCTATACTGTGGTGAAGATTCTTTCCGTACAGTTCATACTATATATCAAACTGTGTATTGTGCTATAAATGCTACAAAAGGCGAAGAGTGCCTATTACGTTGGGTACTGAATCTTTGGTAGTTAGGTATGATAAGAGAGGAAGACCATATACATGTAGTATCATTGTGTTCTCCTTTGGGTTTGATTTGTTTAAAGATATCTGTGTTTTTTTCCCATTAGGTAGAGATTCCATAGTTTCTTGTACCAGAGGTTTACATTCAGAGTGTTTTGGGACTTCCATGTGGATGCAATTGCGGTTTTAGCTGCAAACAGTAATAACAAACTTTTCCTCTGCCAAGGAAAACTGCCCTCCATTTCAAAACATCGCTAATACAACAGCAGTGTCGAGTTGGTTCACTTTGCACTGCTCTGAAAAGTACGCAAACGGAGAGTGATTTTAGCAAAGCGTACTTTATTCTATCCGGAACAAGATGACTTTGGCCGGCTCGCAGGCCGGCTTATATCCCCCGAGAAACCGCCACCCAAAACACACCCCTACTTCCCTATTGGTTATTTACAGTGGCCGAGAGTCCCATAGGCTCTCGGCCGGGAACCTAGCCCCCTGATTGGAGCAGGCTAGGATCCGCATAGTCCATTGTCTCTTGGAGCGAAGCTCGGCGTTTGTCTTTGAACTTGTCTGGACAACAGCAGTGTCGAGTTGGTTCACTTTGCACTGTTCCCTCCTGGATCTGAGCGAGAGTCAAGCCTCCTTTGGCTAGAGGTCATCTGGGAATTGGCCTTCGAGAAGCAGCCTTCCCTTCCCGATGCACTTTCATCTAAGAGGGAACGCGTGCATCAATTCAGCACAGGGCCAAAGCCAACGTAGGATGCTAATATGCACACCAGGCACATCTGGGCAGATCCTTAGGACCAGGGGTCGTTTCGTAGAAAAAGAGCTAGGGGAACTCATTAGCATAACTCATTAGCATATGCCACACCCCCTGACATCACTGGACCGGCTGCCACCGCCGGCCCGGCAGTGGACCTGCAAGGCTGGCGGGAGTGCAAGGAAGCCCCGCAAAGGCCCTCCCTGGCCCCAGGCAGGCAGGGGTGGGGAGAGGCAGGGAGGAAGCAACTTACCCTCCCTCTTCTCCTGCCTCCTCCTGGCTGAATGAGGGCCGGAAGCGGGGCGGCCGGAAGCAGGGGGCGGGGCTTCGTCATCTGCCCCCCCCCGTACCTCACCCGGGGGCAATGCGCTCCCCCGCGATTCCCCCCGGAAATGACCTCTGCTTAGGACTGATCTGGCAAACACCTTCCAACCTTCTGTTTGGATTGGCAGTCGTAAGTCTTGTCCAGGTCAGGATTAAAGTTGGGTATGTTTAGCCTGGGAAAGAGAAGGCTTAGAGGGGACATGATTGTAGTCTTCAAGTCTTTGAAGGGCTGTCATGTAGAAGATGGAGCAGATCTATTCTCTCTTGCTCCGGACTGCAAGACTAGGTCTAATGGGTGGAAATTACAAGGGAGTCGTTACCGGCTAAATATCAGGAGAAACTTCCTAACTGTAAGAGTGGTTGAGCAGTGGAACAGTCTGCCTCGGGAGGTGGCGGATGCTCCTTCGCTGGACGTTTTCAAGCGGAGGCTGGACGACCATCTTTTGGGTATGTTGTAGGTATGTAGGGCTCTCTTTCGGCTGTGCTCCTGCAGAGTGCAGGGGGTTGGACTAGATGACCTGCAAGGTCCCTTCCGACTCTCACATTCTATGATTCTATGAAAAGCTGCACAGAAGTAAAGACGTGGCTCAGGATGCCAGCCTCCAGGTCAGACCTGGGGATCCCCTGGAATTAACAAGCTCATCTCCAGGCAACAGAGATCAGTTCCCCTGGAGAAAATGGATGCCTTGGAGGGTGGACTCTGTGGCATTGTGCCCTCACTGAGGTCTCTCCCCTCCCCAGGTTCCACCCCCAAACCTCCAGTTTTCCAACCTGGAGCTGGCAACCCTACCCCCCCCACCCTCACCGGTCACCACGGAGGACCTGGCATCTCTAGACCACCGGTGTCATCTTTGGAAATCAAGGGTCTCTGCCATTGGCTAGCGATAACCATCCCCTGCATAAAATTTTGCAAGCCCCATTAGGGTTTTTGTTTTCTTAAACTTCTCTTGACAATCTCCAGAAATACCTTCCGAGCAGTTTTCCCTCTAAGCTGAGTTAGTGCGAGCTAGCTCACAGTTTTTTAGCCTCCGGCTCACACATTTTTGTCTCAGCTCAGGGAGGAGGGCTCCAGAACAAACTAATTTATGCAGCAGCCAAATTGCTGGCTCACAACTTTAATGCCAGTAGCTCACAAAGGAGAATTTTTTGCTCACAAGACTCCACAGCTTAGAGGGAACATTGCTTCCGAGACATTCGTTTTTGGCAAAATCCTGCGATTGCTTTAAGGATGCCCTGAGAAATCCCACCAGTTTTGTTGACCTTCCTTTGGCTCCCCTGGCGGTTCCTCGGGTACTTTGCCACCGAAGAAGCTCCCGGATTTGTGTCCAGTGGAGCTTCAGGCCGTGCTTCTGAGGAAAGTCACTTGCTTGCACTAAACTAAAGCGAGCTGGTGGCACGGATTGAGGAATGCAGGTGGGCCGAGCCCCTGAAGTCAGTCCACCTGCTAAGGTGAGGGAGCTGTGGAAACATAAAAGCCTGTGCGATGCAAATTCTGAGGGAACGTTTTGTACGTTCATCTACAGGGGCTGGTGTGTGGCCTGGAGGCCAGGCAAGTGTCAAGTTGAGTCTGTACTGAGCAACAGCTTGCTCATACTGTGGAAGGAAGCTGGAGTCAGCCGGTTATTTTTCCCCCCCCTGCAAGGGAAAGATAGCGGAATCACCTTTTCTCCCCACCCACCAGGCCTGGGGAAACTGCTGGGCGGGGTTGGATTCTGAGCGGACAAACAAGCCATGCCCCCCACACACACGTCTGCACCCATTTGTAGCCTCTCTCCTTTTCAGTAAAACATAAAGACGTCAGAAGACTGTTTATTTGTGAACTAAGAACCTAAAGGTTAAGACAATCTGAGTGTATAGGCCCAATCATTGTTAGTCAAGTTAAAAACGTTAACTATTGACAGATATACAAAAAAATATACAGGGAGTTATTACAAAGTAAATTAAAAAAAACAGATATTGGCCCTAGTGGTAGCCTCAGTTAAGTATCAGATTGTACAGTGACAATTTATGAGAAATGATTGTTGTATTGTAATGTCTCCTTGGCAAATAGAAGGGGAAGTCGTGGAAGTAGTGACAGACTTCACGTTCCTGGGATCCCAGATCACCGCAGACTGTGACTGCAGCCATGAAATTAAAAGACGCCTGCTCCTTGGGGGGAAAGTGATGGCGAACCTAAACAGCATGATAAAAAGTAGAGACATCACCCTGCCAACAAAAGTCCGCATGGTCAAAGCAATGGTATTCCCAGTAGTACTGTATGGCTGCGAGAGTTGGACTGTAAGGAAGGCCGAGCACCGAAGAATAGATTCTTTTGAACTATGGTGCTGGAGAAGACTCTTGAGAGTCCCTTGGACTGCAAGAAGATCAAATCAGTCAATCCTAAAAGCCCTGGAACGCTAGATAATGAAACTGAAGCTCAAATACTTTGGCCACCAAATGAGAAGGGAGCACTCACTGGAGAAGACCCTGATGCTGGGAAAGATTGAAGGTCAAAGAAGACAGGGACGGCAAAGGATGAGATGGTTAGACAGTGTCATAGATGCAACAAACATGAAGTTGAGCAAACCTCAGAGGACGGCGGAAGACAGGAGGGCCTGGCGGGATCTGGTCCATGGGGTCGCGAAGAGTCGGACTCGACTGTGCGACTGAACAACAACAACAAATTGTAATGTCAGGAGCCATTCTGTAATGCCACTTGTTTGACCATTGAGCAATGCTCCCTCTACGCTGCGGAGTCTTGTGAGCAAAAATTCTCCTTTGGGAGCCGCTGGCATTAAAGTCATAAGCGAGTGATTCGGCTGCTGCATAAATTAGTTTGCTCTGGAGCCCTCCTTCCCGAGCGAAGACAAAAATGTGTGAGCCGGAGGCTAAAAAAGTTAGCTCTCACTAACTCAGCTTAGTGGGAACACTGCCATCGAGGAAGGCCAATGGGGTGAAAAAGACACATGGTCAGGATCAATAACTCTTATTTTTGGTCGTCACTGTACAATTTGATTCTTAACTGACGCTACCAGGGGTCATTCCGTAGAAAAAGAGGTGCAGGAGCTCATTAGCATGACTTATTTGCATAGGCCACACCCCCTGCCATCACTGGAAGTGTGTCAGAAGGCAACACCCACCGCTCAGGCTCCACTGGGCTGTTTTGGATTGCTAGCTATTGGGGGGGGGGGGGACATGCAGATCTGTCCTCACAGAGGAGGGAGAGCTTGTACCCTAAGGTGGACCGGGGGTGGGGGCTCTGCAACTTACCTGGCTGCTTCTTGCTCCTCGTGGCCCAACTGAGGGGAGCGGGGGGCGGGGCTTGTTGCATGTGCCCGCCCCCTGGGCTCCTTACTGCCGGAGCTCCGCTCCTGTGCACACCTGGAGGAAATGACCCCTGGACTACTAGGGCCAATATCTGTTTTTTAATTTACTTTGTAATAAATACATGTATATTTTTGTATCTCTATTAATATTGAATGTTTTTAACGTCACGGAATTATTGGGCCTAAAAATTCAGATTTTCTTAACCTTTAGGTTCTTAATTCAATTCAGTTTGGCTTAAGCTCCCCTCCAGCACTTTTTTGTTTTTGTTTTTGACCATCTACTTGAGTCCTGTGCTGTGTCCCCCTCATCCCTACGGGCCCCACTGACCTGGCCACACAGACTCAGGCTTCTGTGATTCTGAGACTCGAGGACTGTGATGCCCTCTACTTGTAGCTGTCCTTGAAGTCAGCCTTTTATCACCTTCGGCCGATTAGGCAGTTGGTTCCCTTCCTCGAACGCAATGACCTGGTGACAGTGATCCACCCGATGGTCACCTCGAGATTAGACTACTGTGATGCTCTCTACATGGGGCTGCCCTTGACCCAAATCCAGAAGCTTCAGCTGGTGCAGAATGCGGCGGCCATGCTGTTGTTGGGTCTCCCCGTGCGGGAACACATCCAGCCTGCGCGAAAAGCACTGCACTGGCTGCCTATAGCGTACCGAATTCGCTTCAAGGCGCTGGTGCTTACCTTTAAAGCCTTTTATGGTCAGGGACCTACTTACCTGAGGGACCGCCTTTCCCCATATGTTCCCCAGAGAGCACTACGGTCAGGGTCTCGAAACTGCTTCCCCCCCCCCCCAAGCCCCAAGGATGCCAGGCTGGTATTGACTAGGGCCAGGGCCTTTTCAGTGGTGGCTCCAACCTGGTGGAATGAGCTCCCAGAGGAGATCTTTTACAGTTCTGCAGGGCCTGTAAAGCAGAGCTCTTCCGCCAGGCCTTCTGGAAGGGAGCTGCACCTAACAACCTAAGACCCTGTGCCCTATACCATCATCCAACCTGTGCTTGCCAATAGAAAATCATCTGCTGACGGCAATTCATGGCGCTTTTGCTACTATTATACTGCCGCGATGACGCCACCCAGAAGTGACGTCATCTTGTCGGCACGTTGGGGGCGGGGCCACTAGGATTCGAGGGAAAACCATAGAGTTTTCCGTCAAATCATAGAGCGTCCCACCCCCAACGTGGCCAGTCACCTCTGGGGGACATCTTCACGCTGGGGACGTGTGCCGGAAGGGGTGGAGTTCCCTCCGGGGCCCGATTTGCTGGCGTCGGGTAACGGGCCTCTCGGGCGGGGGTTTACCCGCCCCCCGGGGGGATTTGGCAAGCCTAGTTTACAATCTCCTTTCCCTTCCCCTCCCCAAAACATACACCCTGTGAGGTAGGTGGGGCTGAGAGAACCTCTTCAAGAACTGCTCATGAGAGAACAGCTCTGAGAGAACGTATGACTGACCCAAGGTCACAGCAGCAGCTGCATGCGGAAGAGTGGGAAAATCAAGCCAGATTCTCCCAGATTAGAGTCCACGCTCCTAACCGCTACACCAGACTGGCCCTGACAGACAGCTAGCATGGCATAGGGGTTAGGAGTGTCAGACTAGTATCTGGGAGACCCAGGTTCAAATCCCCACTCTGACCACGCCCGCTCGCTGGGTGACTTTGGGATAGTCACAGTCTTTCAACCTAACCTATCTCAAAGTTTCAGCTGGGTAGCTGAGTCGGTCTGAACCAGCAGAATAAAGTTGGAGTCCGGTGGCACCTTCAAGACCAACAGAGTTTAATTCTGGGAAGGAACCTTTGTGTGCGGGCACACTTCTGAATTAAACTTCGTTGGTCTTAAAGGTGCTCAAACTTTGTCCTGTCTCACAGGGTGATTATAGTGAGGAGAAAATGGAGGAGAAAAGAATGATGTAATCGCTTTGGTCTCCCTTGAGGAGAAAGGTAAAGGTAAAGGTTCCCTTGCTCGAAAGCCAGTCGAACCCGACTCTAGGGTTGCGGTGCTCATCTCCGTTTCAAAGCCGAAGATCCAGCGCTGTCCGAAGACGTTTCCGTGGTCATGTGGCTGGCATGACTAAACACCAAGGCGCACGGAACGCTGTTACCTTCCCACCAAAGTGGTACCTATTTATCTACTTGCAATATCCTGCTTTCGAACTGCTAGGCAGGGTATAAATTATTTCAATAAATAAAATCCCGAGACAGTTTCATCAGTTACGTCTGTGTTCCTGGGTCCCAATACAAGGCGCTGATATCCACATTCTACAACTTGGGCCTGCCTGCTCAAGGACCACCTCTCCCGACAGGAACCTGTGTGGTTAAGTGCGAGGACTCTTAATCTGGGAGAACCGGGTTTGAGTCCCCACTCCTCCACTCGCAGCTGCTGGATGACCTTGGGCAAGCCATAGTTCTGTCAGAGCTGTTCTTGAAAGGGCAGTTCTCTCAGAGCTCTCTCAGGCCCACCAACCTCACAGGGTGTCTGTTGTGGGGAGGGGAAGGGAAGGGAGTTTGTAAACCGCTGTGAGACTCCGAGTGAAGGGCGGGGTATAGATCCAATCTCCTCCTCCTCTTGCTTTCAGAGCTCTTTTTCTGTTTGGACTCCTCCTGGGTGTACTTCTTTTCAGAAGGAACTCTAGTTCTTTGGAACAGGTTCCCAGAGGAAAGGAATGAAGATGGCTCTTACTCTAGCCCAGTTCCAGATAGTCTTATTTAGGTAGGTCTTTGACCTACATTAAGATCTACCTTGGTTCATTTTGGTGGTGGAACTGAGGGCTTTGTACTACCAGTGAAGTGGATTTATGTGTTTATATATATATATATAAACTCCACTGCCGAGCCCCATATAAAAATATTAAAAATTTTAATTGTTTCACTGCCGGCGTCAGCATACCCTGTGGTGGGTAGGGTTGCCATCTCCAGGCTGAGAAATACCTGAAGATTTTGGGGGTGGAGCCTCAGGGAGGGCGGGGTTTGGGGAGGGGAGGGAGTTCAGGGGGGGCCATAATGCCATAGGGTCCACCACCCAAAGTGGCCATCTTCTCCAGGTGAACTGATCTCTGTTGCCTGGAGATCAGTTGTAATTCCAGGAAATCTCCAGCCACCACCTGGAGGTTGGCAACCATAGCAGCGGGCCGGCTGTCAGGGCCCAGGGCTTCTGGCACGCTCGCTATTGTAATCCCCCACTCACTTGCTAGCGCTCCACCACTTACATTCGCAGATGCTCTCATTGCTAATGCCTTTGGGAAGAACCTACAGGCGTTGTGAGCCTTGGTGGTGGGAGGGCTCACAAGTGGTGTGTGTGGGGGGGACACACAGGCAAGTGGGAGGCATGTGGCATGGTGGGAAAGAAGGAGGAGGTGAGAGGAGGGCCTGGGGTGAGCAGATGGTGGGGGAAGGGCCCTGGGAACTCTCTGAATGGGTTCCCCCAAAAGCTGGAACCAGCCCTGAATTTCTTGTTCGCTTCAGCTAATGTTGTTAGCCAACTTGGATCCTATAGGCGGGAGAGAAATATCTTGAATCAATAAGTGTCGGCAAACCATAGTTCTGTCAGAGGTGTTCTTGAAAAGAGCAGTCCTCTAAAGAGCTCTCTCAGCCCCGCCTACCTCACAGGGTGTCTGTTGTGGGGAGGGGAAGGGAAAGGAGATTGTAAGCTGCTCTGAGACACCTTTGGGTAGTGAAGGGTGGGGTTTAAATCCAGTCTCCTCCTCCTCATAGAATCATAGAATGTTAGAGTTGGAAGGGACCTTGCAGGTCATCTAGTCCAACCCCCTGCACTCTGCAGGAGCATAGCCGAAAGATAGCCCTACAATATACCCGAAAGATGGTCATCCAGCCTCCGCTTGAAAATGTCCAGCGAAGGAACATCCACCACCACCACCACCACCTCCACCACCTCCTCCTCCTCTTCTTCTTCTTCTGTCTGTTTGAGACTCCAGGCATCTAAAGTTACCCAGTGCGTGGAAAGAGGATATTAAAGGTATGCACAAAAAAGACTGTTTTTTTTAATTCATTTCCTTATTTTAAAACATAGCCTTCATTTGCTGTATTTTATTATCATGCCTGTTCATTTTCATTCTTGGCGTCAACAGGGAGGTGATTTCTGCCTTTAACTGTTTTGAGGGCTTTTTTGCTGGCACCTATTGGGTTGGCATTTCCAAGGACTGTACACCTTACCCAAGGGACCCTCCCTACCAAGATTCGGCCAGAGAGGAGGAAGGGTTCCCTATTCTCAGTGGCAGAGCAATCCGAAGGAAACATTCGGCACCCCAAGAAGGCGGGCAGTAGGGCAGCTAGGAGTGTTGGGCATCCCAGGGAAGTCAGGCAGCTTGGCAGAGCAGGCCCAGAAGCCTACATTGTCCAATCATTGAAGGGGGAAAGTGCTTAGTGAAAAAGGAACCCTGGAATATTAGTGCTAAGTGGAAATCATTGTCAGTGCGTGCACCCTAATAAGCGACACACAGACACGATATTAATGTGAATAACACACAACTCCCTGTCTTATTGATGTTCACTGCAAATCGCACAAACACACACATATGCAGTGACGCTTGCAGATTAACATACAGACTATGCTACACAATCACCGGAAGCAGGGCTTTTTTTGGTAGAAAAAGCCCAGAAGGAACTCATTAGCATAATAGGCCACACCCTGATACCAAAGCTCATTAGCATATCAGGCCGCAGCCCCGTGTTGCCAGAAGTGTGGTCATCCAGCCACACCCACCTTTTGCTTCTTAGTCTGCTTACCTTGTTTGTTGTCAAAACCCCGGGCCTTTTTTTGTAGCAGGGACTCCTTTTCATGTTAGGCCACACACCCCTACTGTAGCCAATCCGAATGAGTTTCTGATGTTGGGTGTGGCCTAATGAGTTCCTGCTGGGCGTGGCCAACTCAGGAGCCAGCCGGAACGCCGTTCCTGTGCGTTCCTGCCCCAAAATAGCCCTGACCGGAAGCATGTAAGAGGAATACTTCAATCTATTTTTTTTTTTTGGTATTTGTGTGTGTGTGCGTTTGTGCGTCTGCACCTGGAAGTTATATTGACCTCTGGTGACTGACCCCTATTGGGGGCCTGGAGGATATTCAGAGGAGTGGCTGGATAAAGCCCGCCTCTGTCCTCCTGACTTGGTATTCCAAGGAAGACTCCCATCCAAGTACTAACCACAGTCAACCCTGATTAGCTTCTGAGATCTGATGACATCGGGCTTGCCTGGGCCTATCCAGGTCGGGGCAGGAATATTTCAATCTTGTGTGAAGAGCAACACTCTCATCTGTTGCCATCTTCTGCCAGTAGGTGACGACTTTTTTGTTTTGTTTGGTCTTCCCTCAGTGGTCTCACCTTCCCACCCAATGTTTTAATTTTTGTTTTTATGTTTTAGCTGTGATTTTAATTGTTTTAATAATGCATTTTTTCTTGTCTTTCTATTGGTTTTAATGGTTTCTAAAGTGCAATTTTATTAGTAAGGTAAAGGTTCCCTTGCTCGAAAGCCAGTCAAATCCGACTCTAGGGTTGCTGTGCTCATCTCCGTTTCAAAGCCGAAGAGCCAGCGCTGTCCGAAGACGTTTCCGTGGTCATGCGGCCGGCATGACTAAACACCAAGGCGCACGGAACGCTGTTACCTTCCCACCAAAGTGGTACCTATTTATCTACTTGCAATTTCTTCCTTTCAAACTGCTAGGTTGGCAGGAGCTGGAACTAGAGGTGCGAGCTCACTCCATCATGCGGCACCCGGGGCTCGAACTGCTGAACTACTGACCATCCACAGCCTGCAGTTGAGCGTCTTAACCACTTGAGCCACCGCAGCAATTTTACTACGTACATTTAAATTTGCTAGCCGCCTTGATGGCGCTTGTGAGGGCAGAAAGGTGGGGTACGAATTTTGTGAATAAGTAAATGGAATACACTGTGCCGTATCACACTCTCTTACATGCATCTGAGTGTCACATACACAGCAGCAGACGTGCTAATAGGGCTACAATCTACAGAAGATTTTGTGAACACACATTTTCACGAATAAGTATATTAAAGGATGGGGTTCATTTTTGGTTCTGTTTTGTTAATGTGCTAATGCACATCCCTAGAAGAGATGTATAGGAGTGCAGTGTATTCATTTTATGTAACTTCAGGCACATAATAAGATTTATGAGAATGTGAATGTACCTGTTCCGAATGGGATGTATGAACTCTTATACATATTTGTTTCTTCTTCTTGAAGGTGATTGCTGGAGTGGTAGGGAGCCTCTATTGGTCAGAAAATGGCATTTTCATTGGCACTAGAGAACAGAAGCTTAGAAGAGATGATATGCCACAGGGCAAAATGGGATGCCCACTGGGGAAAGGAAAGCACAGTCAAGTGCTCCAGATTTGGGCCCTGAGGGCTGCAGACCAAGGACGGGCTCCCTGTAATCAGGCCTGGTACTGAGGAGGGAAATACAAGAAGGTTTTCCGGGGAGACTCACACTGTTAGATCGCGCTAACAAAGGACTCGTAGAGTGATTCAGCAAGTGATTCAGCTTTATTGGAAGTAACGAACAAGCACTCAAACGCATTAGAAACCAGAACAACAAACTGTGGGAGCTATGCTCCTTTTAAACATAACCGGGCTAATGTAGCCACGCCTATTTACAAATAACAACCAATGAGATTGCTCAGTTAAGGACCAATGGGAGTCTTTCCCTCCCAGGGAATAGTACTGTTCTGATTGGTCGCTGTTACAAAGCGACCAATAGGAAGTTCGGTCAGAGGAGCCCTAGCTTGGCTCGAAGCTTAACATGGGAGTCTAATGAGGTGATTCATGTAATCGTTTCAATACATTACAATTCCTCCCCCCTAAGTTAAGTCATCATCCCATTTGTTTTTACGGCTCCAGAGCAAACTAATTTATGCAGCAGCCAAATCACTGGCTCACAACTTTAATGCCAGTTGCTCACAAAGTAGACTTTTTGCTCACAGGACGCCACAGCTTAGAGGGAACATTGGTCCTGAGGAAACCAGAGACACCAGATAGGCCCAATTTGGTGTCTGAAACGAACTCCGAGTTCTTTTGTTTCCTTTCCTAAGCAACCTGTTGCAGAAAGAGGCCACTATCCTCCCTCTCTTCCACCAAACCAGGGGTCCCCAACCTTTTTTGAGCCTGCGGGCACCTTTGGAATTCTGACACACAGTGTGGTAGAGGCAGCCACAAAATGGCTGCCCACCGCAGGAGGCAGAACCAGCCACAAAATGGCTGCTGCACAGGCCCGTAGCGACAGTGGGGCATCTCAGGGCCTGGCCCTCCGACTTACTGCCAAGGCCCACCGGGTGCTCCCTTGGGAGTTTGTGTGTGCAGGGGGTGGTGTGTGGAGTGCCCCCTGACTTATTTAAAGGCCCCCCGAATTAAAAAAAATAAAATCCTGGCTACGGGCCTGCTGCTGCAGCTTACCTTTTATTATTATTATTTTTTAAATTATTATTATTATTAGATTTATAATCCGTCCTCCCCGCAAGCGGGCTCTGGGCGGCTCACAGATAGGGCTTCAGTCACACAGTGAAGATCCTTTTGCTGCGGTGGGAGCGGCTGGCCAAGGCAACTTTAAAAAAAAAATCTGCACAGCTAATCAGAAGCCTTGCTGGAGAAAAGCCCCATCTGGCCTTGCTCACTTTCTAAAAATACTTGGCGGCAGGGCTTTTTTTTTGTAGAAAAAGGCCAGCAGGAACTCATGAGCATAATAGACCACACCCAACAGCAGAGATCCACACCCACGACAATACAGCTCATTCGCATATTAGGCCACACACCCCATGTTACCAGAAGTGTGGTCATCCAGCCACAACCACCTTTTGCTTCTTATTCTGTTTACCTTGTTTGTGGTCCAAACCCAGGGCTTTTTTTGTAGCAGGGACTCCTTTGCATGTTAGGCCACACACCCCTAATGTAGCCAATCCTAATGAGTGTCTGCTGTTGGGTGTGGCCTATTATGCTAATGAGTTCCTGCTGGGTGTGGCCAACTCGGGAGCCAGCCGGAACTCCGTTCCTGTGCGTTCCTGGCCAAAAATAGCCCTGCTTGGCGGGGGTAGAAAAGAGGTTGGGAACCTCTGCTCAAAACCGTTGCTTTCTAACTGGCCACCATATGACCAGCTTTGACCTTCATCTTGCCATCTTGCCTTCTGGGCTCTTGTTTGCTAAAGCTGATTGTCTGTCTTTGGGTTGAGCGCAATGCTCCCTGTAAGCTGTGGAGTCTTGTGAGCAAAAATTCTACTTTGTGAGCTACCGACATTAAAATTGTGAGCAAGCGATTTGGCCACTGCATCAATTAGTTTGCTCTGGAGCCAACCTTCCTGAGCGAAGACAAAAATGTGTGAGCCGGAGGCTAAAAAACCTGTGAGTTAGCTCACACTAACCCAGCTTAGAGGGAACACTGGACTTGAGTGCCCGGTGGCTGATTTATACGGCGCCTGAATCTCTGGAAAGGAGGCACTGAGGACCGCCTTCTGAGGTAAAGAGAGGTTAATCTTTGGGACCTGCTGGAGTAAACATAGGTTCTGAACTCTCTTGTGGTAGGGACACTCCCAGATGTTACGAAACGTACTTAGTCATCTGTTGTACAGCGATGTGGAATCTTCTGAGGAAAACGGAATTGTGCAACTGAGCAGAGCTCCTGTTGCCACAGTTTAGGAAGGATGTTGACAAGTTAGTGAAAGTTTGGAGGTAAGAAATGCACATTAGAAGGGATGCAGCACGTGAGGGAAGGCTGAAGACTTGGTCATGTTTATCCCAGAGAAAGGTATGTTAGGAGGAGGCAGGTTAAACTGCCTTCGGAAGAAGGGAAGAAGCAATTCTTCGTGCTTTGCCACGGAGGATAAAGTAAGAGGAAATTCAATTCAGGCTGCAGGAAGGAAGATTCAAGTTGAAGACCAGGGAAAATGTCCAAATTGCAAGAATCGTTGGGCAATGAAAACAAGTTGCCTGCGGAAACTGCGGTTTTGAACATTTTTTTAAAAAAACCACCTCCCTAAAATGTTGTTCAGGGTTAGGGTTGCCAAGTCCAACTCAGGAAATATCTGAGGACTTTAGGGTGGAGCCAGGAGACTTTGGGGGTGGAGCCAGGAGAAATACCACTTCCAGGCCAAAGGTCAAGTGGTGTCACTTCCCTAGCTCCACCCCTTCTGATGTCACTTCCAGCAGGGGGGCTGCCCTCTGGATGGCCATATGGGCCATCTAGTCCAACTGCCTGCTCAATGCAGGACCATCCAAGAGCATCCCTGACAAGTTTCTTCACCTCTACTGTATATTCATCAGGGATGTGATCTAGGTCAAACCTGAATGGCCTCATGGTTTTCCCGATTTTCTTCAGTTTAAGTCTGAATTTTGCAATGAGTAGCTCATGATCTGAACCACAGTCAGCTCCAGGTCTTGTTTTTACTGACTGGATAGAGCTTCTCCATCTTTGACTGCAAATTATATAGTCAATCTGATTTCGGTGTTGCCCATCTGGTGATGTCCATGTGTAGAGTCGCCTCTTAGGTTGTTGGAAAAGGGTGTTCGCTATGACCAGTGTGTTCTCTTGACAAAACTCTGTTAACCTTTGCCCTGCTTCATTTTGCTTTCCAAGGCCAAACTTGTCTGTTATTCCAGTTACCTTTTGACTTCCTACTTTAGCATTCCAGTCCCCTATGATGATGAGGACATCATTTTTTGGTGTTAGTTCTATGAGGTGTTGTAGGTCTTCATAGAACCGGTCTACTTCAGCCTCTTCTGCATCAGTGGTTGGGGCATAGACTTGGATTACTGTGATGTTGAATGGTTTGCCTTGGAATCGGACAGAAATCATTCTGTCATTTTTGAGATTGTATCCCAGTACTGCCTTTTGCACTCTCTTGTTGACTATAAAGGCCACACCATTTTTTCTACGAGATTCCTGGCCACAGTAGTAGATATAATGGTCTTCTGAGTTAAATTCGCCCATTCCTGTCCACTTTAGTTCACTGATTCCTAGGATATCGATGTTCAGTCTTGCCATCTCATTTTTGACCACGTCAGGCTTACCTTGATTCATAGATCTTACATTCCAGGTTCCTATGTAGTATTGTTCTTTGCAGCATTGGACTTTCCTTTCACCATCAGACACATCCACAACTGAGGGTCCTTTCGGCTTTGGCCCAGCCGCTTCACTCTTTCTGGGGTTACTTGTACTTGCCCTCTGCTCTTCCTCAGTAGCATATTGGACACCTTCTGACCTGAGGGGCTCATCTTCCGGCATCATATCTTTTAGCCTTTTGTTACTGTCCATGGGGTTTTCTTGGCAAAGATACTGGAGTGGGTTGCCATTTCCTTCTCCAGTGGATCGCATTTTGTTTGCGTTCTCGGCTGTGGCCTGTCCATCCTGGGTGGCCCTCCATGGTAGGGAGGAATGCAGGCGGCACACAAGCAGATCGCCCGCTAAAGGAGGGATGCCGGGAGTGGGCGGCGCTAAGGAGGCGAGGCGAGTAGCGGACGACACTCTTTGAAGGCAGACGTGTCCGCCGACGGTCAGAGACCTGGGGCACTCTAGCCTTTGTCTCTATGGCTGCTGTTAGAGCGACCCCCACCAGCCAATTCTTAAAAAGCGGGGGTGGGGGATCTCAAATCTGGGGACCCCCGCCCTAACGGGGGAGTTGGCAAGCCTATTCAGGGTAGTATCAGATCCATTGAAACATCGGATCCAGAACAAGCATGGGCGTCAGGGCAGGGTTCCCTCTAAGCTGAGTTAGTGTGAGCTAGCCCACAGTTTTTTAGCCTCCAGCTCACAGACGCCCTAACGGGGGAGTTGGCAAGCCTATTCAGGGTAGTATCAGATCCATTGAAACATCGGATCCAGAACAAGCATGGGCGTCAGGGCAGGGTTCCCTCTAAGCTGAGTTAGTGTGAGCTAGCCCACAGTTTTTTAGCCTCCAGCTCACAGATTTTTGCCTTAGCTCAGGAAGGAGGGCTGCAGAGCAAACTAATTTATGCAGTAGCCAAGTCGCTCGCTCACCACTTTAATGCCACTAGCTCACAAAGTAGAATTTTTGCTCACAAGACTCCACAGCTTAGAGGGATCATTGGTCTCAACTATACAGCTATTCTTTGTACTTAAAAGTTCCACCAACCAATAAATTTACATTCTTTCTCAGAACGTGTTCTAAACACAATATTAAATACTAAATATATATGCTAAGGGCTTTTATCCCCCTGGGGGGAATGTGCCGGAATGGAGTTCCAGAACCTCTTCGACAAAATTCTTTTAAAAAACATTTAAAGGTTCATGAGTTTTCGGGATACAGATTGAATTAGAGCATGGGTGGCCAAACTGTGGCTCAGGAGCCACATGCGGCTCTTTCACACATATTGTGCGGATCCCGGCAGGGTGGTTGGGGGAGCAAAGCATGACTTCCCGATCGGTCTTCCCTTCCCCCGCCAGTGTTCCCCTCCCTGGATAGGCTTGAGGTGGGGAGGGAGCAGAGAAGAAAGCATTCTCTAAGCCCCCTGCCGGTCAGCTTGGAGAAAGCATTTGTCTCTTTAAATCCCTTCCCAAAGCCAAGCCAGTTGGGGGGGGGGAATAATGGAGGACGCATTTAAAGTTGCTTTCTTTCCACATCTCCATCAATTTGTTCTTTCTTTTCCCCCTCTTTCCCCTCCTACTCTCCCTCCCCCCATCTACTTGCTTTCTTTTCACCTTTCTTTCTCTTTTTCTCTTTCTCCCTTTCTCTCTTTCGCTTTCCTCTTTCCTCTCCCCATCTATTTGCTTTCTTTTCACCTTTCTTTCTCTTTTTCTCTTTCCACCTCTTTCATTCTTTCTTTGCACCTCTCTCTCTTATTCAAATAGATATCATTAGCAAACAAATAAA
>NW_015174878.1:576065-578184 GCF_001447785.1 Gekko japonicus | reverse complement strand
ATACAAACACAAGCTCATATCGTTACACCCCCCCCAGCCACAGAACTTCCGTCTTCAATGGATTCAGTCTTAGCCTGCTCTTTTTTAGCCACCCCACCACGGCCTCGAGTCCCTCAGCCAGATTTTGTGGGGCGGTGGCTGGCCGGCCATCCAATAATCGATATAGCTGGGTGTCATCGGCATATTGATGGCACCCAAGCCCAAAACTCCTTGCCAGCTGTGTTAGGGGGGTGCATGTAGATGTTAAATAACATTGGGCAGAGGAGTGCCCTCTGAGGAACTCCCCACACTAAAGGTTGCCCAGAGAATGCTATGCCCACGTGACTTCCAAAGTGACCCAGAAGTGACATAGGCATGTTGGGGACATCAGGGCGACACTCTGGTTTTTAGACATAAATTCTATGATAGAATTAGCCTCTACCATAGAGTTTTAGACCAAAAAAACCAGAGCATCGTTCCAATGTCCCAGGGTGTTCTTCCCCTTTTTTGTGGTAAGTCCCCCTTGCTGGCCAGATGATTGGTGACACAGAGGAGGAGGCTGGGAGTGGGTCTGCTATACGCCAATTCACTTGGGAAAGCAAAGGTGTGAAACTGAACAAATTAATATCCGTAAGAGGAACGCTGAGGAAAGGAAGGCACATGGCATAGCCCAATACTGTCAGATCTCAGAAGCTAAGCAGGGTCGGTACTTGGAAGGGAGACCACTAAGGAAGACTCTGCAGAGGAAGGCAGGGGCAAACCACCTCTGCTTCTCCCTTGCCTTGAAAGCCCCTTGCTGGGATCACCATAAATGTAAGCTAAGCAGAGATGGTACATGGAAGACAGACCACCAAGGAAGGCTCTGCAGTGGAAGGCAATGGCCAATCACTTCTGCTTCTCATTGCCTTGAAAGCCCCTTGCTAGGGTCACCATAAGTCGTCATAGCTAAGCAGGGTCAGCACATGGATGGGAGAACACCAGTGTTCCCTCTAAGCTGAGTTAGTGTGAGCTAGCTCACAGTTTTTTAGCCTCCAGCTCGCACATTTTTGTCTCAGCTCAGGAAGGATGGCTCCAGAGCAAACTAATTTATGCAGTAGCCAAATCACTCGCTCACAACTTTAATGCCAGCAGCTCACAAAGTAGAATTTTTGCTCACAAGACTCCACATTTTAGAGGGAACATTGGAGAACACCAAGGGAGGCTCTGCAGAGGAAAGCAGTGGCAAAGCACCACTGCGTCTCCCTTGCTTTGAAAGCCCCTTACTGGGATCACCATCAATCTAAGCTAAGCAGAATTGGTACTTGTAAGAGAGACCACCAAGGAAGGCTCTGCAGAGGAAAGCAGTGGCAAAGCACCACTGCGTCTCCCTTGCTTTGAAAGCCCCTTACTGGGATCACCATCAATCTAAGCTAAGCAGAATTGGTACTTGTAAGAGAGACCACCAAGGAAAGCTCTGCAGAGGAATTCAATAGCAAACCACCTCTGCTTCCCCCTTGCCTTGAAAGCCCCTTGCTGGGGGTCACCATAGATCAGAGGTGACTTGACAACCCTTACACACACACACACAAGGGTAGGGATGAAATATGAATATCTGCACTGACTGAAAAATGACAGGTTCATGACCTGCAAGATTCTACTAAACTTCACAATGAAGGACAGTTTAGCTATTTCGCATTGGCTTTTCCCATCAAAGTTCTTGTGCAGGAGAATCGTGAGTGTACGTGAATCGTTCTGCGACCCTGCTTTGCCTATCATCCACTCTGAGTTGAGTTATTACTCTTGGATTAGATATGATTTTAATATAGCCTCACATTCTAACATCCCTTTCTGTGGTCTGCAGGTTTTAGTGCAAATATTTCGGTCTCATGGATGAACTCCTGATCCGTCTGACGAATGAGCTGATGAGCTTCTCCTGAGAAGCTTATGCGAGAAGTATTTTTGTAACTCTTAAGAGGAGGATTCAAAGGAAGTCTGATTTAGAACTTCTGCAGATTTTTTTTTACCCCATGCAATTTTGACTAGGGATGTGTATGTGTTCCCAAACTAATGGGAAAATAAATTTTAAAAAGAACCATTGGCTTCCATTGTTAATGTAACAGTGTGCCTGGGGAATGAAACAAAAGAATATGAATAAATATTA
>NW_015174878.1:547562-576041 GCF_001447785.1 Gekko japonicus | reverse complement strand
GGAAGGAAGGAAGGAAGGAAGGAAGGAAGGAAGGAAGGAAGGAAGGAAGGAAGGAAGGAAGGAAGGAAGGAAAAAATGCGGGTTTAATAACAAGTACACAAAAACAAAGTTTTGTGCACTTTTGTAAAAAAAATACACATCCAGTATTTTGATGTGCTTTCATTCTTCATTGTTCTTTTTTTTATAACAAAAAAAATACCACTGTTTTTGTTGCATGATTGATCTCTCTAAAGCAGGGATGTTGAACTCATTTGTTATGAGGGCTGGATCTGACATAAATGAGACCTTGTCGGGCCAGGCCATGTGTGTCATAAAATGTAATGCCGGGTAGAAGCAGAAAGATTGGGGGTTTTTTTTCCCTTAAAATGAAAATATGCTTAAAACATTAGCACTCTTGCAATATTTTGTTCATTTAACAGTGTCGGATAACGGACACTTCTTGCTCTAAATAATTGCATCAAAATGTCTGTTCAGGTGTGTATCTGTAATCTGCAAATGTACGATGACGCAGCAGCAGCAGCAGAACGGGAAGAAGCAGCAGAAGACAGCCAGTTCCACTGCGGGCCTGATAGAAGCCCTCTGGGGGCCTGATTTGGCCCCCAGGGTACATGTTTGACACCCCTGCTCTAAAGCAACCCCCCCCCACACACACACCAAACCCTCTCCTGATCGTTTTTTTGTAAACTCCCTCCCCTTGTGCTGCATTTCCAAGTCATTTTCGAAGATCAAAGTGCACATTAAAATAAGATGCTTTTGAGTTAGTCAGCCTGGCAGCCAGATGCCAGCCTGGAGATGTAATCTTGGTGTGATAACCAGGCTAAAATTCATAGCTGGCTTTGCAAGCGGTGCTTTTGGATGCCTGTGTATATATTAGCTCATTATACAAATAAATATTCTAAACAGTTGCGAGAGTCACGTCACACACTTTTATGGTTTAATTATTATGAGCACAGGGTTTGTTCTGGTCTTACCCTTCTCCCCTTCAGCCTCAGGTGCAGTCCCCGTTCCATTCTCCCTAATTTGAAATCAGCACCTTGTTCCTTTGTTTTGGCATGATTGCTTTCTATTCCCCCACCCCCAGAAACAGGCGGACTCCTTTCCTCCCTTTCCTGAGGGATATGAAGCTCCATGAGAAACGTTGCTGCTTTTATTGACAGTCCTGAAGGAGAACTGCAGTAGGATTGAGTAAAACAAATCATAATCTAATTTACCCATATGTCTTTTGGGTCAGAAATGCTCTTCTCTAGTAGGGCCAGAACTCCAGAAGCCCTCCCACTCTTGCCCCCCCCCCTGCAAGCACCATAACAACATTAGAGAAGTCAATGTTGGATCAGGCCAATGGCCCATCCAGTCCGACAATCTGTGTCACACAGTGGCCAAAAATGCCAGGTGCCATCAGGAGGTCCAGCAGTGGGGCCAGAACTCTAGAAGCCCTCCTACTGTTGCCCCCCCAGCACCATAAGAACATTAGAGAAGCCAGTGTTGGATCAGGCCAATGGCCCATCCAGTCCAACACTCTGTGTCACACAGTGACCAAAAATACCAGGTGCCAGCAGGAGGTCCACCAGTGGGGCCTGGACACTAGACGCCCTCCCACTGTTGCCTCCCCCCCCAAGCACCAAGAAGACAGAGCATCACTTGCCCCAGAGTCCCTATCTATACCTTGTGGCTAATAGCCACTGATGGACCTCTGCTCCATATGCTTATCTAATTCCCTCTTGAAGCCGTCCATGCTTGTAGCTGCCACCACCTCCTGTGGCAGTGAATTCCATGTGTTAATCACCCTTTGTGTGAAGATGTCCTTCCTTTTATCCATTTTAATTCGATTGCTCAGCATTTTCATTGTGTGCCTGTGAGTTCTTGTGTTCTGAGAAAAGGAGAAAGGCCTCCACTGATAGATTGAGTTATTCATAATGGGTGTTAGAGGAAGGAAAAAATAAATTGCTAAATCACAGTTTCCCCAGGAGTGTGCAAATGCAGCAGACCATCCCCATGGTAATGGGAGATGCAGATACTAAGTGGAGCCTTGGAATAGCAATGCAGAAGGACAGCTGGGAATGCTTGCCCTTTTTGCAGGTAATTCCTAACACAACCAGGTGGTGGCAGCATACTGGAGGAGACGTAAGAGAGAAACCCCTACTGCCACACTGTGTATCAAACTACTGTTGATTCAATAAAAAATCCGACAGTAGGAAACAGACAAACAAACCAACAATGGAGAGAAAAAGATCAGGAATTTTAATTATTACAATGAAGTAAATCTTGTGGAATTCTTTGGTTCAATACCTTGGGGGTTATTCTAGATGTGATGAAATCAGCAGATTTCAATAGTGTTCTAATTCTCTGAACCAACAACAACGGGATCATTGGCCTATTACACACACACACAGTGCTTAATGCAGATTTTAGCAGGAGGTTTACAAAATTATGCATGGGATAGAGAAGGTAGAGAAAAAAGTACTCTTCTCCCTTTCTCACAATACAAGAACTTGTGGGCACTCCAGGACATTAAGGAGCAGTAGGCTTAGAACAGATCAAAGGAAGGACTTCTTCAACCAAAGAGTAATTAAGATGTGGAATTCACTGCTGCAGGAAATGGTGACAGCGACAAGCATAGACAGCTTCAAGAGGGGATTGGATAAACATATGGAGCAGAGGCCCATTAGTGGCTATTAGCCATAAGGTATAGATGGAACATTCTGTCATGGACAGTGATGCTCTGTATTCTTGGTGCTTGGGAAGGCAATAGAAGGAGGACTTCTGGAGTTCTGGCCCCACTGGTGGACCTTTTGATGGCACCTGGGTATTGGCCACTGTGTGACACAGTGTTAGATTGGATGGGCCATTGACCTGATCCAACATTGGCTTCACTTACGGTTTTACATGGAGCAGAGGTACATCAGTGGTTATTAACCACAAGGTATAGATTGAAGGTAAAGGAAGAAGGGGATGGCAAAGGATGAGATGGTTAGACAGTGTTATCGATGCAATAAACATGAAATTAAGCATACTCTGGAGGATGGCAGAAGACAGGAGGGCCTGGTGTGATGTGGCCCATGAGGTCACAAAGAGTTGGAATCAACTGTGAGACTGAACAACAACAACACAGATGGAACACTCTGTCTGGGGCAGTGATGATCCATCTTCTTGGTGCTTGGGGGGCAAGAGTGGGAGGGCTTCTGGAGTTCTGGCCCTGCTGGTGGACCTCTGGATTGCACCTGGGTTTTGGGCACTGTGTGACACAGAGTGCTGGACTGGATGGGCCATTGGCCTGATCCAACATGGCTTATCTTATGTTCTTATGTTCATAAATATACCCACAACTGAAAAAAATAATTGCAAACTGCTGCACCCTGTGTTGTTGTTAGATCTGTCGGCCACATTCGATACGGTCGACCATCAGTTGCTAGCCCACCTCCTCGCTGACATGGGGATTCAGGGGCTTGCCCTTCAATGGTTGGCCTCTTTTTTCCAAGGTCGGGGACAAAGGATGGTGATAGGGGATCAGCGGTCTCGGAGGTGGCCTCCCCGATGTTGTTTAACATCTACATGCGCCCCCTTGCCCAGATTGCCCGGAGTTGTGGGCTTGGGTGTCATCAATATGCAGATGACACCCAGCTTTATCTGATGCTGGGCGGCCAGTCAGACTCCACTCCAGATGACCTTCATCGGGTGTTACAGGCCGTGGCTGGTTGGCTCAGACTGAGTCGGCTGAAACTAAACCGGGCAAAGACAGAGGTCCTGGGTCTGAGTCGGATCAGTTCAGGACTGGGGCTCCCTCTCCCGGACTTCGACGAGGCGCCTTTGGTGCCGGCGCCGGAGGTTAGGAGTTTGGGTGTGCTCCTGGACTCCTCTTTAATGATGGAGGGCCAGGTAGCAGCCACTGCCAAGTCGGCCTTCTACCATCTTCGGCTGGCACGGCAGTTGGTCCCCTTCCTCGACCGTGATCACCTGGCTACAGTGATCCATGCAACGGTTACCTCAAGATTAGACTACTGTAACACCCTCTACATGGGGCTGCCATTGTTGCAAATTCGGAAGCTGCAGCTAGTGCAGAATACTGCAGCCAGGCTGTTGATGGGTCTCCCTAGATGGGATCACATCCAGCCTGTCCTGAAAGCGCTGCACTGGCTGCCAATGGCGTACCGGATTCACTTCAAAGTGCTGGTTCTTACCTTTAAAGCCCTATATGGCCAGGGTCCAGCCTACCTAAGGGACCGCCTTTCCCCACATGTTCCCCCAAGGGCACTACAGCCGGGGACCCAAAATCTCCTGGATATTCCAGGCCCCAGGAACATCAAACTCGCTGTGACTAGGGCCAGGGCATTTTCGGTGGCGGCTCCTACCTGGTGGAATGAGCTCCCAGAAGAGATCCGGGCCTTGTGGGACCTTGGGCAGTTCTGCGGGGCCTGTAAAATGGAGCTCTTCTGCCAGGCTTTTTTCATCACCGCACCCTTACCACCGCTGGTGCGGGTACCATCGGGGGTGCGAGACATCCCTGGGGATGATAGGGTTTGTGGGGACATATACGGTCGATGTATTATTATAACATATCTAGAACATCATCTTGATTTTAGGAATTGGAGTGAGTAGTGGAGCACCAATATTTTATTAATTGTATTATGTTGTATAGTGTATTGTATTTTTATATTGTTCTTATTGTTTTTATTAGGCATTTATGCCCCTGTTAGCCACCCTGAGCCTTTGGGGAGGGCGGAATACAAATCCAAAGAATAAATAAATAAATAAATAAAATAAGCATATAACAAACTGGGTTTTGGTTTTTGTTGCTGCTGTTGTTGCTGTTGCAAAGAGTACTTACATTCTTTAAAATCCTGCAAATGTTGCTTTCGACCCGCCCACCCAGCGGCTCGAAAGCCTGTTAAAGGGCAAGTAGACAAATGGGTACCTGCTCTTAGAGCGGGGGGGCACCCGTCCCTCATGGTGTGGCGGCAGCATGAGCAGCAAGGCGGCGGAGAACATGGTGGTGGCTGGCGCGAGTCAAGCGAGCGAGCGGAGGCTGGGCCGGCATGCACGGAGGCGGGGCAACGCAGCAGGCCAGAGCCTATCGGACAGAGGCTGGCAGTGAGCACGCGTGGACGCGCACTTGGCCCAGGCCCAAAGGAATCGCAACGACTGAAGGAAGACCTGAGCCAGAAGGACGTCGTCGCCAGACTGGGAAAAAGATCTCCCGCAGATAACAACGAAGACTCACTAGAAGGGTGCCTGTTAGGCTAGTCACTCTCCCCATTGTATGTATGTGGCCGTAGGTAAGGATTGGTATTAACTGAACATGTAATCCGCTCAGAGCCCTCAGGGGGTGAGCGGTATATAAATTGAAGGAAATAAATAAAATAAATAAATAAAAGATGTTCATGGTATACATAGGGATTACCTAATGCCCTTATATAAATCAATGGTACGACCTCATTTGGAATACTGTGTGCATTTCTGGTCACCACACCTCAAAAAGGATATTATCCCTTTGGAAAAAGTGCAGAAAAGGGCAACTCAAATGATAAAAGGATTGGAACACTTTCCCTATGAGGAAAGGTTAAAGCGCTTAGGACTGTTTTGCTTGGAAAAATGACGACTGAGGGGTGACATGATTGAGGTTTATAAGATTATGCATGGGATAGAGCAGGTAGAGAAAGAAGTCCTTTTCTCCCTTTCTCACAATACAAGAACTTGTGGACACTCAATGAAATTTCTGAGAGGTTGGGTTAGAACGGATAAAAGGAAGTACTTCTTCATCCAAAGAGTGATGAACATATGGAACTCACTGCCACAGGAAGTGGTGATGGCTACAAGCATGGATGGCTTTAAAAGGGAATTAGATAAGCATATGGAGCAGAGGTCCATCAGTAGCTATTAGCCACAAGGTATAGATAGGGACTCTGGGGCAAGTGATGCTCTGTCTTCTTGGTGCTTGGGGGGGGGTGTCAACAGTGGGAGGGTTTCTAATGTCCTGGCCCCACTGGTGGACCGTGGACCTCCTGATGGCACTGGTATTTCTGGCCACTGTGTGACACAGAGTGTTGGACTGGATGGGCCTTTGGCCTGATCCAGATTGGCATCTGTTATGTTCTTATGTTCAATTCTGGATGCCTCACTTCAACAAAGATGTGGACAGAATGGAGTGGGTGCAAAGGAGATCAACAAAGATGATCAGGGTCCTGGAGATCAAGCCCTATGTTGGGAGTGTTTAGTCTGGAGAAAAGGAGGTGGAGAGGGGACGTGGTTGCTCTCTTGACGTATTGGAAGGGCTGTCACATAGAGGAGGACAGGGAGCTGTTCCTGTTGGAAGCAGAGGAGAGGACTCACAATAATGGGTTTAAATTAAGGGTTGGGAAGGTACCGGCTGGATCTTAGAAAAACGTTTTGACAGTAAGAGTTGTTCAACAGTGGAATCGGCTGCCTCCCTGTCAGTCTTTGAACAGCAGCTGGACAAACACTTGTCATGGATGCTCTAGGCTGATTAGGGTTGCCATGTCTTACCTTGGGTTTAGCAGGGGGAGTCCAGGACTTTGCCGGGAGTCTTCTAGCATGCGTGCAAAGTGCGTGTGCCGTGATGACGCCACCCGGATGTGACGTCATCGTGTCGGGCATGTTGGGAGCGGGGCCACAAACATTCGAGAGAAAACCGTAGAGTTTTCCCTCAAATGATAGAGTGTCCCCCCGCAGTGTGATGATGTCACCTCCGGGTGGCGTCCTCGCACCAGGCATGTTTGGCACTTTGGGGGTGGGGTTCCCCCCGGCGGCCCAATCCAGGCCAGTGGGGAACGGGCCTCTTGAGCGGGGATTTCCCCGCCCCCCAGGGGGATTTGGTAACCCTAAGGCTGATCCTGAACTGAGCAGGGGATTGGACTACATAGCCTGTGTGGCCCCTTCCAACTCTGTGATTCTGGGATTCAATATCTGAGATTTTTACAGATATCTAAATTGAAACAGATTACTGGAGTAACCCTAACTGCGACATTATCCCTAACCCTTTGTCTGAACCAGAAACACTTTGATATGTACTTAACTTAAAGCAAGACCAGAAAACCAACTTTATGATGCAGAGTAAGTTTTATTTGT
Source organism: Gekko japonicus (assembly GCF_001447785.1). NCBI lineage: Eukaryota > Metazoa > Chordata > Lepidosauria > Squamata > Gekkonidae > Gekko > Gekko japonicus. The sequence continues at coordinate 568,961 of NW_015174878.1, read as the reverse complement.
AATGAGGGGGGAGGAGGTATTTGTGGAAACAGTTCTCCAGTAAGCAATTTTGACAGGTCAAAGCTTAAAAGGAACGTAAAGGAGTGACCGGATTCCCCAGAATAATCTTTTTTTTAGAAGAGAGAGACTGCTGGTCTATTTTACATCACCGTCAAAAGTCCTTCTTTACCCGGAATTAGCAATCCAGTTAAGTGCAGATTTCATGAACAGAGTTCCTTCTTCTCGTCCTCTTTGTTCTTTACTCTGCGGAAGAGTGCGTAAAAGGCCCTTGCAGAAATCAATCAATAAAAACAACTTCTCATTGGAGACAGCAGAAAGCAGCATATGAGAAAGTAGGGAAATGTTAGATTTTTTTAAAAAGGATGAAAAGGTCTAGCAGGTGAAACCGAAGGCACTTGGCACCCCTAACCCAGGCCTGTCTTCTCCTCCATGGATTCTGCAGATTTCATCTTTCCTGCAAAGACCGTCCAGAAGAATTTAATGACAGGGTGAGCAGATACTGCCTCGACGCCCAAGGATGGCGCCGCTCCTACCGCCAAAACCATAACGGTGCCCAAGACTTCCAGCCCCAAGGGCCCCACCCCCGAGAAGACCACCCCCGAGAGAACCACCCCTGAGAGAAGGACCCCCAACGACAGATGAACCATAGCTAACAGCACATGGACTGATGCCCCCCACAGAAACTGGTTGACCGGTGGCAGAGAGGATGGGTCCTGGGATGGTCATGACGACGGCGGGTGGCTGGACCACAATTTCGGCAGGTGGGATCTGGTTGATGCAAGAAGGCTCGACCCCGGAAAGCACTCCAAGACTAGCTGAGGGCACCCCACTTGCCGCTAAGGGGCCATATCCAAAGCCAGATCCCTGAGTGTGAAAACCATGACTTGCCGACCCAAAACCGACAACTGGAGAGGAGGCACAGGATGGAATGGCGTAGGATGGTCCGCAGTAAGCCATGTCTGAGTTATGGAGGTGAGTCTGCAAGAATACGGGAGGAAGCAGAAGTAGGATTATGTGAAGGAAATACTGCGGGGCTCTCACACAGCTGCCGCGGAAACAGTGGCCCTACACATTCTAGGTTATAATAGCAAGTGGAATCTCTTTTCGAACAGGAGCTCCTGCCGTGTGACATTTCGTCCACTCAATGTGTTGAGCTTCTGCTTGCAGGAGTGCTGAATTTAGCTGTAAGGTAAGGTTTGTGCCCCAGCAATTTACATTTTCAGCCTTTGAAAGAAATTGGCTCTTTTACTGAGAGGTGAGAAAGACCTCCTTGGGGAGGTAATGTATAAATGATAATCATGTATAGAATTATAAAAGGATTGGAACACTTTCCCTGTCAAGAAAGGTTAAAGTGTTGGAGGGTCTTTAGCTTGGAGAAACGACGGCTGAGGGGTGACATGAGTGAGGTTTATATGGTTATGCGTGGGATAGAGCAGGCTGAGAAAGAAGTCCTTTTCTTCCTTTCTCACAATACAAGAACTCGTGGGCACTCCATGAAATTGGTGAGCAGTCGGGTTAGAACGGATAAAAGGAAGCACTTCTTCACCCAAAGAGTGATTAACACTTGGAATTCACGGCCACAGGAGGTTGCGGCGGCTACAAGCATGGACAGCTTCAAGAGGGAATTAGATAAGCATATGGAGCAGAGGTCCATCAGTGGCTATTAGCCACAAGGTTTAGATAGGGAATCTGGGGCAAGCGATGCTCTGTCTTCTTGGTGCTTGGGGGGTTCAACAGTGGGTGGGCTTCTAGTGTCCTGGCCCCACTGCTGGACCTCCTGAGGGCACCTGGTATTTTTGGTCACTGTGTGACAGAGTGTTGGACTGGATGGGCCATTGGCCTGATCCAACATTGACTTCTCTGATGTTCTTATATTCATATGTGTGAGCTTCAGCCCAATGCTTCAGGTACATGAAAAAGTGGAACAGTTAGATTCGAGTCCAATAGCACCTTAGAGACCAACAAGATTTTCAAAGTATGACCCCAGAAGGATCTTTAAGAACATAAGAGACGCCAATGTTGGATCAGAACAAAGGCCCATCCAGTCCAACACTCTGTGTCACACAGTGGCCAGAAATACCAGGGGCCATCAGGAGGTCCACCAGCGGGGCCAGTTTTGCCTCTTGAGAGCTCATACCTCCCCAAATTTTATTAGTCTGTAGATCGCTACTGGACTCCAATCTAGCCATTCTACTGTTGACCAACATGGCTATCCTCTGAAATTATGAGAATGAGGGCTGAAGTTCACAAAAGTCTATCCTAGAATATATTTTGTTAATTTTAAGAAGAAGAAGAAGAAAAGAGATTGGATTTCTACCCCACCCTTCACTACCCAAAGGTGTCTCAGAGCGGCTTACAAACTCCTTTCCCTTCCCCTCCCCACAACAGACACCCTGTGAGTTGGGTGGGGCTGAGAGAGCTCTGGACAGAAACTGCTCTTTTTCAAGGACAGCTCTTATCAGAACTACGGCTTGTCCAAGGTCATCCAGCCAGGTGCAAGTGGAGGAGTGGGGAATCAAACCCGGTTCTCCCAGAGTAGAGTCCGCTCACTTAACCACTACACCAAACACAGTAAAACACTACCGTTTCTGTTTCTTTAGCTTCAGGTGGGGTAGCCATGTTGGTCTGAAGCAGCAGCACAATGTTGGAGTCCTGTGGCACCTTAAGACCAACAAAGTTTTATTCTGGACATAGGTCTCCGTGTGCACACATACTCCTTCAGATACCATCCGCTTAAAACAGTTGTTAGCTGAAACAGATCCTAAGCTGCAGACCTGCTTTCTGAATTCTCTTGCAAAGACTCTAAAACATGCAAAATAACCCAGGGCCCTACAGATCGTACAAGTTGGGTTGAAGGAACCCGTGAGAGATGACAGACCTCTCCAGATTGTGGCTTACCTGATTCTTGAAGACAGAGAAGACAAGAGATGGAACCAGGATCAGGTGAAGCTGTTTGTGTGCTTCTGCTTGGTCCCCTTTTATACTTGCAGCAGAACCATCAGTGGTGAAGCTTCAGCGTTTTATGCCTTAAGTTTTAATTAGTCGCAATTGTTTCACCGGCATCACGTTCCAAATTACTTTAATAGCTCTAAAGAGCTAGGCAAGAGAAAATAAAAACAGAACAGGAGAAAAGGTACTGTCAGCTACATGTAAAGCACCTTGGACTTTCCAACAGTCCAAGTTACCCCCTCCCCTTAATTTTGTTTATGGGCAGGGGTCATTTTCTGCAGGAGCACACAGGAGCGGAGCTCCGGCAGTAAAGAGCCCAGGGGGCGGGCACATGCAACAAGCCCCCCCTGCTCCCAGCAGCCCTCCGTCAGAGCAAGAAGCGGCCAGGTAAGCTGCAGAGATCCCCCTGGTCCAAAACAGTCCAGTGGCACCTTTAAGACCATGTTTTATTCAGGCACAAGCTCTCCCTCCTCTGCGAGGACAGATCTGCACGTTCTCTCCCCCCCCCCAATAGCTAGCAATCCAAAACAGTCCAGTGGAGCCTGAGCAGTGGGTGTCGCCTTCTGACAAACTTCCGGTGATGTTAGGGGTGTGGCATATGCAAATAAGTTATGCTAATGAGTTGTGCTAATGAGCTCCTGCACCTTTTTTTCTACGAAATGACCCCTGTTTATGGGGGAGCTGTGCCCCTGAGGAAAGAAATTTTCTGAAGTCTTGAATATAACCCCCATGTGGACTAGCTGCATCTCTCTTGTGGGTCTGGGACCTGTTTTTGAGATCGAGAAGACGTGGGGGAAATCAGGGGGAGCTGCAGGTCAAAACGCAGCCACACAGCGAATAGTGTGAAATTGACCAATGCATGCGGGGAAAACAGAAGAGCGAGGACGGCACAGCTTCTTGCGGGGAATCAGCCAATGATTGATTTTATCTTAAAACTCCAATATTGTTGTTGTTGTTCAGTCACACAGTCGAGTCCGACTCTTCGTGACCCCATGGGCCAGCTCCCGCCAGGCCCTCCTGTCTTCCGCCGTCCTCTGAAGTTTGCTCAATTTCATGTTCATTGCATCTATGACACTGTCTAACCATCTCATCCTTTGCCGTCCCCGTCTTCTTTGACCTTCAATCTTTCCCAGCATCAGGGTCTTCTCCAGTGAGTGCTCCCTTCTCATTGGGTGGCCAAAGTCTTTGAGCTTCAGTTTCATTATCTGGCCTTCCAGGGAACAGTCAGGGTTGATTTCTTTTAAGATTGACTGATTTGGTCTCCTTGCAGTCCAAGGGACCCTCAAGAGTCTTCTCCAGCACCATAATTCAAAAGAATCTATTCTTCGGCATTCGGCCTTCCTTATAGTCCAACTCTCGCAGCCATACATGACTACTGGGAATACCATTGCTTTGACCATGCGGACTTTTGTTGGCAGGGTGATGTCTCTACTTTTTATCATGCTGTTTAGGTTTGCCACCGCTTTCCTCCCAAGGAGCAGGCGTCTTTTAATTTCAATATTACCCACCCCCCAAATGGTGTAAAAGATAATAGCTGTTCCAAATTAAAATGTTTTCCATCCCCCCCCCCCCAGTTCAACTTGGAGTTTCGATCTTTTTCTTCTGTATAATGAATGGCCCCTAAATGTGACCCCCACTTTACGGAATGATCTGCCTGATGAGGTGAGGAATTCTCCCCTCTCCTGGCATTCCACAAACTAAGCACAACTGCATTATTCAGGAGGGCATTTTCACAGAGGTAATAGGGCCACATTATAACAACCACACATGCTAAGTAACGCAGTTTCAATCCACCTCAGTGACCATTTGCAAGCGGATGCTGCCATTTCCCACAGTAAAATCCAGTTGCAAAGTTCATTGAAAGTGGATCGAAAGTGTGTTATTTAGAGGAAGTTGACAAATTACTCTCAACTGTACGCTCCACTACTTGCAGACTTGACCTGTGCCCATTGTGGCTAATTAAAGCTGGTCGCGAGGGGTTAGGAGGTGCCCTAAGGGAGATTATCAACGTCCCTCTCCGAGAGACTGTTCCCTAGGGCACTTAAGGAAGCGGTGATATGCCCCCCTTAAAAAACCATCTCTGGATCTGGCCGAATTGACTAACCACACTAATGCAGCCAATGTCACATGGAGATTCATAGTGGTAGCAGTGAGCCTGCATATGGAAACTGTACCAAGAGGGTGACTTATAGTATGAATGGGAATAGAAAGCTTTTTTCCTTTTGATTAATCATATTTTTCTGGTTTTATAGATTTTTCTCCTCAGTAAGATTTTATTAGTATGTAATGAAGTGGCTCAAGTGGTTAAGACGCTGAACTGCAGGCTGTGGAAGGTCAGTAGTTCAACAGTTCAAGACCCGAGTGTGCCGCATGACGGAGTGAGCTCCCGTCTCTAGTTCCAGCTCCTACCAACCTAGCAGTTTGAAAGCAAGAAATTGCAAGTAGATAAATAGGTACCACTTCGGTGGGAAGGTAACAGCGTTCCATGCACCTTGGTGTTTACTCATGCCGGCCACATGACCATGGAAATGTCTTCGGAAAGCGCTGGCTCTTCAGCTTTGAAACGGAGATGAGCACCGCAACTCTAGAGTCGGATTCAACTGACTTTCGAGCAAGGGAACCTTTACCTTTACTTTAATGAAGGCCTGTTAAATAGTAGGCCTTTTCATTTGTAGGTTAGGGTATTTTTCCAGTTGATGCTAGCAGACAAGACAATAACATTATTTTGGTACAGAAGATAGGTATAAAGTTCATGGCTTTTTAGTTGTTTAGGGTAAAACTTTGCAGTGTCTGGGTCGAAAAGGATTTTAGCTCCATATCAGAGAGAAAAACCACCTTTGTTTGGGTATAGAGAATCCTTGGCCAATATTATTCAGGTTAGGTTAAGTAAACACTTGACAATGTTGTGTGGACACACCTTCCTTTACATTTGACCAGTAATGGAACTATTAGTCAGGTGATGCATTGTCTTTTGTAACCAATTATGCTTTTTGAATGTTATTTTCATGACTATGCCATTCCAAGTATAAAGCTCCATGTATTTCCTGATTGTACTGAGAAAGCAATCAATTTTTAATGGGCCGTTTGGCCTGTTTTCCGGTGATTAATTGCAATTAAACACTAAGACCTTCCTCCTCATTTTGACTTCTTCTTCTTCTTCTTCTTCTTCTTCTTCTTCTTCTTCTTCTTCTTCTTCTTCTTCTTCTTCTTCTTCTTCTTCTTCTTCTTCTTCTTCTTCTTCTTCTTCTTCTTTTTTACTGGGATTCTATTTGTATAACAAGATTGGGAGGGTTTCTGGAATTCTGGCCCAGCTGGTGGACCTCTTGATGACCCCTGGATTTTGGCCACTGTACGACACAGAGTGTTGGACTGGATGGGCCACTGGCCTGCTCCAGTATGGTTTCTCTTATGTTCTTATGTTCTTACTGATTGACTTTGGCCAATTACACCCTCTCTTACTTCACTGGGTGGTTGTGAGGATAAGGTGTAGAATGAGAGAACCAACTTAGCCACTTTGGGTGCTTATTGGATATATTATGAATCTAATTTGTGTGTGTGTGTTTGTGTGTGCATCTAATTATGCCCAGAGCTCACTTGTCACAGATGATCATTTTGGTGTTGCTTCATCAGGTGTTGCACATGGTTTTTTTTTGAAGGAGGTAAAACTTATAATTTAGTATTCAAACTACCACTAAATGTTTTGAACACGAGGAGCTCTGACGTTGGGAAGAGCCCTCGTACCTAGAGAAAGGAATGGCTCACCATCAGAGTGAGCCGTGTGAACCAAACCCTTGGGACCAGACCAAATGTTACATTGGATTTGCTTAGTCCTTCTGTCTATTGTCCATTTTAAATTGGGATTTTAATAGTGGCCTCGACGTATTTTATGTATTCTTATGTATCATGGTCCCCATGTAACAGCAGGAACACAGAACCGATTGCTCACATCTTGCTCAGCTGCGAATTTTACAATAGAATTCAGGATGTTCTAATCAGCCCCCTTCTGCACAATAAGCATAGTCTATCTTCAGATTACTTTACTCAGTAGCGCAATTTCTTTCTATCACTATGAGGGTAAGAGAATATAAGGTCAAAGCTCCGGTGGATTGACTGTGCATTGATATTCATTCAAGAAGAAGAGATAAACATACTGAAAGATGTTCCATTTGAAATATGTAAGAAGAGGAAGCAATACAGAAATATACCAACATTCCTTCAAAAGAACAATGTCCAATACCGATGGATTTTACCAGAAGGTCTTATATTCAACTACAAAGAGAAGAAGGAAAAGATTGACTCTCTCTCTAAAGCAGAAACATTCCTGGAGCAGCATCAATCTCCAACAAAAAAAAAAGAAAGAAAGAAAAGAAGCAGAAGAAAAGAAGGTGACAGAAGAAAATAGTGATCATCAGGTGTCAGCCACTGACAGCTCCTCATCTACTTCGGTGTCCCTGGGTGACTGTATTATGGTCTGTTTACATTGTAAGATGCCTTGAGCTCCAAAACATGGAAAGGTGGCTAATGGATGCTTTCAGTCAAATAAATAAATACAAACAGCAACTGCAGGAAATGCCATTTTAAAGAATAGAGGGAGCCCATTTGTGCTCGGAACTGTAGTGAGAGGAAGAGGGCCTCTTGCCTTTCCCCCGCCATTATGATGATCTGAAATGGCCCCCAGTGCAATGTTCCCTCTATTTACCCTGCCCCCCACTGAGTGGAGCAGTTCACATCCTGAGCAGAATAGAACTGCTGTAATCTTAAAATGGGTAACGGGCAGAGCAAGACCTTGAGCGATGGCAGATTGCTGCTGAGTGGGGCTTCCTGTGTTAATGAGCCTGAGCGGTTGCTCATGTGCACAGCTTAGAGGCCAACACTATTACTGGGAAGGGAACTGAAAACAAATCAGCCAGTATCATAATGCCCCTGTATAAATCAGTGGTCCGACCTCTTTTGGAGTACTGTGTACAGTTCTGGTCACCACACCTCAGAAAGGATATTATAGCATTGGAAAAAGTGCAGAAAAGGGCAATGATAAATGGGTTGGGACACTTTCCATATGAAGAAAAGTTCAAGCACTTGGGGCTCTTTAGCTTGAAAAACAATGGCTGAGGGGTGACACGATTGAGGTTTATAAGATTATGCATGGGATAGAGCAGGTCGAATAAGAAGTCCTTTTCTCCCTTTCTCACAAGTCAAGAACTCATGGGCACTCAATGAAATTGCTGAGCGGTCATGTTAGAACAGATAAAAGGAAGCACTTCTTCACCCAAAGAGTGATGAACACATGGAATTCACTGCCACAGGAGGTGGTGGCAGCTACAAGCATGGATGGCTTCAAGGGGGAATTGGATAAACAAATGGAGCACAGGTCCATCAGTGGCTATTAGCCACAAGGTATAGATAGGGACTCTCAGGCTGGGGTGAGGGATGCTCTGTATTCTTGGTGCTTGGGGGGGGCACAGCAGGAGGACTTTTAGTGTCCTGGCCCCACTGGTGGACCTCCTGATGGCACCTGGTATTTTTGGCCACTGTGTGACAGAGTGTTGGACTGGGTGGCCCATTGGCCTGATCCAACATTGGCTTCTCTTATGTTTTTATGTTCTCTTATGGGCCATTGGCCTGATCCACATTGGCTTCTCTTATGCTCTTATGTTCTCATGAACACTGTGGGCCTTGAGGGGTGTTATTTCCCTTACTTTGGAGAAGCACATGCTCCAAATACTCTAATTGTGCCCCAAACTTAAGTAAAGAAAACCCTTCCAGGGTCATTGCAGGTTCTAAAAAAGGTGTGGGGGGAGGCCAACACCTCACTTTTAAGACAGAAGACAAACCCCCCTCTCATCATGCTCTGTGGCTACAGAGAAGGTGGGCACACTTGAAACTCAGACACAACTAACCCCAAAAGGAAACATCTAGTCTGGCCCTAAGGGTTTGGAAAATGTGGTTCACCAGCAAGCGTATCTTCTCCACCATTCTCCATGTCCATCTGGAGAATGATGCTTGTCCTGCTTGGTTATCCCAGGGTGCCTTGGGGCAGGGAATACCCGAGAGCAACTGGCCAAAAAAGGTACCATTAATTTGGCCCATGGTTGTCAGAGCAGAATACTGGGTGAGTGGGATGAAGTTGAACAGCTCTTTGTTCAGTTAATATGAAGGCTAAAGATGGGCTCTAATTATCTCTCTTCGGTGGGGAGGCATGTGGGTTCCCCTCCAACCATCCAAAAATGCTGGCTGAGAAACAGAGAATAAATCGGGGGGGGGAAGGGTAAACTTGTTGGAATGCGAAAAGTTGACAAAGCTAGGCCCCGATCACATGCAGAAGTTGCGGTGGGATACTCACGGATGCCGGTTGGAGTTTACGGGTGCGATCAAATGGGCACATCTGGCTAGCAACACACAGCCGTTGCCAACCCGTCACATCCCGCCGAAGATCTGCAGTTAAAAGGTAGCACAGAAAGTCCACTACCTAATGCTCGCGACGGGCTGCAGACAGATTTCCTCCATCTGATCGCTCTAACGCGCTCCCCTCGCCGCGTTGAGGTGCGCCGACCCACCGTCGCTTCTGATCACGTTCGAGCGGGTCAAAGTGCACCGCCGCAAAAAGCCATGCCTCACCCTCGCGTTATCTGGCCGTGTGACCGGGGCCAGACTGCTTTTGAGAACATCTGGATATGTTCACTGTCATGTGGGGATTTGAACTCAAGTGTTTTGCAACCCAAACAAGTCATTTTTCAAGGGAACAGATGTTTTGAAACATTAATAGCTTGCGTCAGCATATCATTTCTTTTTTAACCGGAAAGGGATACACTATATTTTCCTTCCTCACCATTTTTCTTCTCACATCGACACAGAGAGTACTCCATCTTTCTGTGTTATACCTCTGAGGATGCCAGTCACAGCTGCTGGCGAAATGTCAGGTCCTACAACGCCAAGACCACGGCCATACAGCCCAGAAAATCTACAACAACTAATGAACTCCGGCCGTGAAAGCCTTTGACAACATATATTTTGTTTACTGTGGTTCGTCTCTATGAACTAACGTAAACTAACAAACAAATTTGCCACTAATGGTTGACTCTGCCCTGAGGATTCATTAGAAACCACAGTGTATTTGCCTCCTCAGATGCATTGCATTTCCAAGTCATGTTCAAAGATCAAAGTTCACATCAAAGCAAGACTATGAACCATTTGGGGAGCTGGATTAAAAGGGTTAGATTTAATCAGGACACGTCGACCAGCTTGATATCCATGCTCTGACTTCCCAAGTTACTACATCAAGAATCATTTCTGATGACTGCATGGATACTAGTCAAATATCAAAAGAATGTGATATATTTTTTTTAAAAGGCTCAGAAGCATCGTTTAGTAATATAGGTAAAGGTAAAGGTTCCCTTGCTCGAAAGCCAGTCGAATCCGACTCTAGGGTTGCGGTACTCATCTCCGTTTCAAAGCCGAAGAGCCAGCACTGTCCGAAGACGTTTCCGTGGTCATGTGGCCGGCATGACTAAACACCAAGGCGTACGGAACGATGTTACCTTCCCACTGAAGTGGTACCTATTTATCTACTTGCAATTTCTTGCTTTCGAACTGCTAGGTTGGCAGGAGCTGGAACTAGAGACGGGAGCTCACTCCGTCATGCGGCAACTCGGGTCTCGAACTACTGAACTACCGACTTTTCACAGCCTACAGTTCAGCATCTTAACCACTTAAGCCACTGCAGCTCCAATTAGTAATATATATGTATTTAAAAAATGATCAATGTATAAAGAGGGTTGACTAACCCCCTTCAGACTCAGCCTTGAGAGCCTTATTTCTCTTCTTCATCTTTCTGAATCTGCAGCCTTCTCTGATCTCCTAGAAAGAGCCGTGAAGTCGCAGATGATCTATGGTGATCCTGTCGGATTTGCAAGGGAAGAGATGAACAGAGGTGGATTGCTATTGCCCGCCCCTGTGTCGTAACCATGGATTTCTTTGGACATTCCAAGTACTGACCAGGGCTGACCCTACTTAGATTCCACGTTCTGATGAACTCAGGTTAGCCTGGGCCATCCAAATTAGGGTAGGTTAGATCATAGGGAAATATTCAATCCACCTTCTGTTTCTAATAGGGATGGGCACAGACCCCCCAAAAAGGAGGTTTGTGGAGGTTTATGGTTTGTGGGTTTCACAGACCATGAACTTTCATGAACTTTTCCATTTGACGAACCAATTCGTGGTCTGTGATGTTTGTGACAGGGGGGCTGAAAAAGTCATTTAAAGGGAACACATCAAATGGCTTTTGCAAGCCCTCTGCCACCGCTGCTGTGGTGATGCCATGTAGATGTCAACTCAGAAATGCCTTCTGGGTCCACTTCTGGTCTCCTGAGTTGAATTCTGGTCACGACTGGAAGTTGACTCATAAGACATTTAAATGCCTTCTGAGTTCTCTTGCACCACTCTGCCATGGTGTCACAATGTGGCACTGTGGCACGGACTGCTCACTGACCAAATGAACCCCCAGTAAACCCTGGGCAGTCCGTGGGCGGTTTGTGGAAAGCGGGAGAGCACAGACTAGGCAAATGAACCATACACCAGCCCTTGTCCATGGGAAAAATTGGTCCATAGTCTGGTTCATGCTCATCCCTAGTTCCTAATATGAACAAGGGTTTGCTGCTATACTGCTATTAAGCTTGGAAGCAGAGTTTGTGTGTAGGGGGGAGTGAAACAGAGGAGTCTAATGGCTGCCTGCCCTTTAAAGCAAACAGCTGATGGGGGCTCTTCCTTTTTCTTTTCTTTCATTCCTCTCTCCCAATCTATTTGCTTTTTTCCCACCCCCCTCTCTCCTTCCTTCCTTCCTTCCTTCCTTCCTTCCTTCCTTCCTTCCTTCCTTCCTTCCTTCCTTCCTTTTCTTCTCTTCCCTTCTCTTCTCTTCGCTTCTCTTCTCTTCTCTCCTCTCCTCTCCTCTCCTCTCCTCTCCCCTCCCCTCCCCTCCCCTCCCCTCCTCTCTCCCCATCTATTTACTTTCTTTCCACCTGTCTTTCTCCTTCCCTCTTTCTCTCCCTCCTTCCTTCCAGTTTTTTTTAATCTAGGTTTGCTCAAAACTTTAATCCTAGTAGGTCTTTTGGCCCACAATTTTGGCTCATGAGACTCTGCAGCTTAGAGGGAACATTGAACTCCTTAAACTTAAGAATCTTTTCGAGCTCCTTCATGGCTGTCCTTCTCAGCCTCAATCTCCTTTCAGTTTCTTCGTTGTAGTCTCCCTTTTGGTTGATGATGAAGGCAAGGGATAGAAACCCTTTAACAAATTCAGTTTCTTCACTGTCAATCTTAACATTGTGTGAATCCTCATTAATCATTATTTTCGTCCTCTTGATATCCGGCTGTTAGCCTGCTTTGGCACTTGCTGTTTTAATTGTCATCAGGAGTCATTGTGTTCTGCCACCAATGTCATGTCATCTGCATATCTCAAATTGTTATTGTTCCTTCTACCAATTTTCACTCCACCCAAATCTAATCCAGCATTCCTTATTATATGTTCTGCATATGGAATGAAGCATTTTGTCCTAACAGCTGCCTCTTTTCCAGAGTACAGTTTGTGCATCAAAACAATCAGATGTAGTGGCACTCCCATTTCTTTTACAACTGACCATAGCTTTTCATTATTTATAAAGTTTTATGGAAAGCCATGAAACACAAGCTGGTTTTCTTCTGAAGTTGTCTCACATGCTCCAGGAACCAACACAAATTTGCAATATGATCTCTACTGCTTCTTCCTTTTCTGAATCCCGCTTGGACATCTGGCATTTCCTATTCTGTATGGTAACCAGTGTTCCCTCTAAGCTGAGTTAGTGTGAGTTAGTTCACCATTTTTTTAGCTTCTGGCTCACACATTTTTGCCTTAGCTCAGGAAGGATGGCTACAGAGCAAACTAATTTATGCACTAGTCAAATGGCTCACTCACAACTTTAATGCCAGTAGCTCACAAAGTAGAATTTTTGCTCACAAGACTCCACAGCTTAGAGGGAGCATTACAGTCTTTGTTGTAAGATGCTGAGAATCAATTTAGAAGTGTGAGAAATTAATGGAATGGTCCAGTAGTTGCTGCTGCTGCTAGGTTTCATAACTTTCCCCCCCTCTTGTAAAAAACCCTCCACATTTTCCACCGTACTTCCTAGGAGTATGCAGTCCTCTGCGAAGTGTCAGTAGATGTATTGAGATGTGAGTGCCACCAGTCAATAAAAAGTAGTATAGAAGGGAATTTAAGAACATAAGAGAAGCCAATGGTGGATCAGGTCAGTGGCCCATCCGGTCCAACACTCTGTCACACAGGGGCCAAAAATACCAGGTGCCATCAGGAGGTGCACCAGTGGGGACAGGGCACTAGAAGCCCTCCCACTGTTGCCCCACCCCCAAGCACCAAGAATACAGAGCATCACTTTCCCCAGACCAAGAGTTCCTATCTATACCTTGTGGCTAATAGCCACTGTTCGACTTCTGCTCTCCATATTCTTATCTAATTCTCTCTTGAAGCCATCCATGCTTGTAGCTGCCACCACCTCCTGTGGCAGTGAATTCCATGTGTTAATCACTCTTTGGGTGAAGAAGGATTTCCTTTAATCTGTTCTAACTCAACTACTCAGCAATTTCATTGAGTGCCCATGAGTTCTTATATTGTGAGAAAGGGAGAAAAGAATTTCTGTCTTTTTTTTTTAATTTTATTTTCATTATAAAGTAGGATACATAAAAGTTCAGAATAATGACAATAGTGGCAAACTTGTATCAAGTTAGGTAACATCAAAAGTCAGAAAAAATACAATTGCTTGTTTCAAAAAATAGAAGACTATACTTTCCACTCTAAATCAAGGGGTAAAGCAGAAATCAACAAACTTTTGGCATAAAGGTGCTAACTAAGTATCCAGTATATGTACAACTAGCAAATCAGTTAAATTTTTGCTGCCAATGTCGAGAAATGGTTTACATCCATTCCCTAAACTGCTGCCAAGAGGAGGGTAAGAAATCTTCTGTTGCTAAGAACTCCAATATAGGTTCCCATTTTTCCATTACAGGCTTTTCTATGGGTTTTGGGGTTAATCTATTAAGTTTGTTGGTAACTGAGTCCATAAGGAATTGGTCCCACAACTTTTGATACCAGAGACCCAATGTGGGAGGATTTGGATCTTTCCAACAAGTAGCAATCGCTGTTCGTGCAGCATAGATCATAACATCCAAGGTCTGCTTATGTACATGTTTTTCAATATGAAGCGGCCAATGTTTAAGGAAGAGGTTTTCAGGATCCATTGGGATTTCAAGGCCTATAATTCTGTGTACCATTTGTTTTATTTCTTCCCAAAATTGTGCTATTTTATCACATTCCCACCAAGAATGGGCAAATGTGCCTATCTTATCACAGTTTTTCCAACATTTAGGTGAGACTGTAGCATGCATATGGGAGAGTCGTTGAGGGGTCAAGTACCACCTCGTTAGTATCTTAAAATCTTGTAGCTCTCGTGGAATAGAATTTGGATAAGGATTTTTGGTCTCCCACAATTCCTTCCAGAAATTTTGATCCAGTTCTTTCTTACAGTCTTTTTGCCACCAACTTTGATAAGGTAGCGTCTTTGGGGCCTTGTTTGTGTTTAGTAAGTGGTAAGTTGCTGAGATCAGTCCCTTGTCTGTGTATTCAAACAAATGAAATAAAAGTTCTAAATCAGTTTGTGGTTGTCCCATTATCTCTTTCACGTTTTTTTGCTCAGTGGCATGCTTAAGTTGTAAGTATAGATACCAGGGTACCACACTTCTCAGCTTATGGTCTATGGCTGCTTTAGGTAATATACCTTTTTTGGAGGTTATATCACCATACCTAGTCATTCTAGCAGCTTTCCATTTGTCCAGGTGTGCCGGAGCCACCGCATCTCTAAACCAGGACTGGGAAATAAACGGTAAATACCGAGATATCGGTGGAAGTAAAGATTCATACATTTTCTTCCATAACGCTAACATTGGTTTCATAAGTGAGTTCGGACCTTTAAGTATGTGTGGGAGAGAGTTTTTCCCCCAAAATATTACTTGTAACGGTACTGGATAGTTCATGTCCGAATATATTTGAATCCAGTCCTGCGGTGGTTGCCTGCGTAATATTTTAATTATGTTAGCTAGTTGAACAGCTTGTCTATAAACCGTAATATTTGGGTATCCAAAGCCTCCTCTGTTTTTTGGCCTACATAAGGTGGAGAACCCTATCCTTGCTTTCTTACCCGCCCATAGAAATCTATTTAACGTCTTTTGCCATACATTCAGTTGTGTCCCTGGGATGTCAATAGGAAGAGCTCTAAAGAGGAATTTCTGTCTTGACCATGCATAATCTTGTAAACCTCGATCATGTCACCCCTCAGCCGTCGTTTCTCCAAGCTAAAGAGCCCCAAGCGTTTTAACCTTTCTTCATAGGGAAAATGTTTCAATCCTTTTCTCATCCTAGTTGCCCTTTTCTGCACTTTTCCCAATGTTATAATATCCTTTTTGAGGAGTGGTGACCAAAACTGTACACTGTACTCCAAATGAGGCCTCACCATTGATTTATACAGAGGCATTATGATGCTGGCTGATTTATCCATATACACCCTTACACCCAGAATGTAGACAAGAGACAATGCATATAAGGGGTGGCCTGTGAGATCTATAGATGGATGATCTGAGTAATGTGGATGATTTCCCTCACATTTTAGTGTGGATTACCACTAACAGAGAGCCTCTATTGGTCGTTTAAGTTTTTGGGTAGTCCAACCCCAGTTTCTAACTCATCCAGCTCACTTCCTGCCTTGATGATCCTAATATGTAAGAACATCAGACAAGCCCTGCTAGATCCATCTGGTCCAGCATCCTGTCTCACACAGTGCCCAAGCAATTCCTCTGGTACAGTGCCATAGAGTCCACCCTTCAAAGCAGCCCTTTTCTCCAGGGGAGCTGATCTCGGTCTTCTGGAGATCAGTTGTAAAAGCAGGAGATCTCCAGGTGCCATATATTTCCAAGATAATCTGAAGAAGCCCTTTTTTGTGTGTGCTTTAGAAGAAAAGCCTCTGACTGAGATGATGCAGAGGCTTATATAGCTACTCCCTCCCTTCTTCACGAGGGAGAGCCAGTTTGGTGTAGCGGATAAGTGCACGGACGCTAATCTGGGAGAACCGGGTTTGATTCCCCACTCCTCCACTTGCACCTGGCTGGATGACCTTGGGAAAGCCGTAGCTCTGATAAGAGCTGTTCTTGGAAAAAAAGCAGTTTCTGTCAGAGCTCTCTCAGCCCCACCTGCCTCACAGGGTGTCTGTTGTGGGGAGGGGAAGGGAAAGGAGTTTGTAAGCCGCTCTGAGACACCTTTGGGTAGTAAAGAGCGGGGTATAAATCCAATCTCTTCTCTTCTTCTTCTTCATATTGACTGGGCAGAACTAGCCACCTGGCCAAACTTGAGGTTCCTTCAGAAGAAGAAGAAGAAGAGGAAGAGGAGTTGGATTTACACCCCACCCTTCACTCGGAGTCTCAGAGCAGCTTACAATCTCCTTCCCTTCCTCTCCCCACAACTCTTGAGGTAGATGGGACTGAGAGAGGTTTGAGAGAACTGCTCTTGAGAGAAGAGCTCTGAGAGAACTGTGGCTCCCAGCTGGCTGCGTGTGCAGGAGTGTGTAATCAAACCCAGTTCTCCCATATTAGAGTCCACCACTTGTAGCCACTATACCAAACTGACTCTCAGGCAAAGAGCTCCCTCCCCATCCCAGACAAAAATGACAAGCAAAAATGCCTCCTACTTTCATTATGGCAGAAAACAAACTTCTTTCTAGATGGGAAGACATTCTCGTATTTCAGAGATTACTTCTTTGTACTCCATTTTTGTGTTGTACTAAGGATGACATTCGTTCAAAAAGAATCTGTCTGCCACCATCAGTGTTCCCTCTAAGCTGAGTTAGTGTGAGCTAGCTCACAGTTTTTTAGCCTCTGGCTCACACATTTTTGTCTTAGCTCAGGAAGGAGGGCTCCAGAGCAAACTCATTTATGCAGTAGCCAAATCGCTCGCTCACCGCTTTAATGCCAGTAGCTCACAAAAGTAGAAATTTTTGCTCACAAGACTCCACAGTTTAGAGGGAACATTGGCGACCATTGTCTACCTCCAGTCAGCTGGACAGTGGGAGGAAAATGGCCGACAAAAGAGGGGCAGCAGGCAATTGGCATCCCCAGCATGATAATCCCATTTCCGGCATGACCTGGAAATGGCACCATCAGACTGGGCAATGCTCTAGCATTGGTCCTGAGCTCTATGGTTAAACCATAGTGTTTTGGGTAAGTCCTAGAGTGTCGCTTGTAGCATGATGACATCACTTCCAGCCTCACCATCATGCTGAGGACACCAATCACCTTCTCCACCCTCGGCCAATTCTCTGCCTTCTTATGTCCTGCCAATTGCCAGCCCATGCCTGGCGATCAACTGCCAGCTAAGGCCATTACTGAGGACTGTCTCTTTGTTAGTTCCAAGCAGGGTTCCCTCTAAACTGACTTAGTGTGAGCTAGCTCAGCTTCTTAGCCTCCAGTTCAAACATTTTTGTCTTATGTCCGGAAGGGATGGCCCCGGAGCAAACTAATTTATGCAGGAGCCAAATTGCTCACTCACAGCTTTAATGTCAGTAGCTCACAAAGGAGAATTGTTGCTCACGAGACTCCACAGCTTAGTGGGGACATCCCATCGAGTGGTGGTGGGAGGTAGATAACTCTCCTCTTTCTTGTCAGATAATAGTTTGGATTGTTTTGGGGGTCCTATAATGAGTGTGCCCTGACCTGGGTGACCCAGGCTAAGAACATAAGAGAATCCAATGTTGGATCAGGCCAATGGCCCATCCAGTCCAACACTCTGTCACACAGTGGCCAAAAACACCAGGTGCCATCAGGAGGTCCATCAGTGGGGCCAGGACACTGAAAGCCCTCCCACTGTTGCCCCGCCCACAAGCACCAAGAATACAGAGTATCCCTTGCCCCAGCCTGTGAGTTCCTAGCTATACCTTGTGGCTAATAGCCACTGATGGACCTCTGCCTTATCTCATTAAGTCTCAGAAGCTGACTATGGTCAGCCCTGGTTAGGACTTGGATGGAAGACCACCAAGGAAGTCATAAGAACATACGAACATAAGAGAAGTCAATGCTGGATCAGGTCAATGTCCCATCCAGTCCAACACTCTGTCACACAGTGGCCAAAAATGCCAGGGTTGCTACTCTGAGGCAGGCCATGGCAAACCCACCTCTGTTTGTCTCTCGCCCTGTCCTGGATGGCCCAGGCTAGCCTGATCTCATCAGATCTCAGAAGCTAAGCAGGGTCAACCCTGGTTAGGACTTGGATGGGAGACCAGCAAGGAAGTCCAGGGTGTCTACGCAGAGGCAGGCAATGGCAAGCCACCTCTTAATGTCTCTTGCCTTGAAAACCCTATGGGGTCACCATCTGTCAGCTGCCACTTGACAGCACTGCCCATGACTATAATGTGCCTGGAACCTTTTAGAGATACCCCATGAATCTAATCAACACTTTTTGCCCCTGCTTCCCACAGAATCCCGGAACTGTTCCCCACAGGTTGGAACCTCCAAATCCACATTGAAGTTCCATATTCAGCAATCTGGAGGTAGTTCTCTGCCTTGTTGCAATCTCGTGTTCCTATCTCTCCTGAATCAACAGTGCCTCAGCTCTGCCTCTCTAAGATGTGGTCAGTAGTTCAGAGTTAATTAAAGGATAGGACGAAACTCATAACACCTGGGAATGACTACAGACCTTATTGCTGAAACTCTGCCGTGACTCATCATATAGCTCAACTGCGTGGCAAAAATAACAGTTGTTTCCAAAAGGATTTTTAAAGTCAGGGGGGCATTTAAATTTCTTAAGGGGCACTGGCTAATCAAATTAGTCCAGGGGAGAAGGCCCTGTGGCCCTGGGCTGGATGGGAAGTCAGGGGGGCCTTGCTTGCAAGTCAGGGGGCCTAGCCCCGAGATGCCCCACTTTAGCTACGGGCCTGAAATGTAGTGAAAGATATTCTATTATCTGTGATTTGGGCTGAAGATCAATATATAAAGCCTGATAGATGGGTGGGACAGAAAAGTGTGCCAATCCCTACTATTTATTGAAAATATTTCTATCTCACATGGTCCAAAATCTGTCTAAGATGTTAGCCGTGACTGTGGCTCAGTACAACTCTGACCACCCATTGCTGTGGGGCAGTCTTCAGGGAAGGGCTGTTGCCAATGGACCCTTCTTTTTGGGTTTCCGAAGGCATCTGTCTGGCCACAGAGGGAAACAGCAATCTGGACTAAATGGAATGGTTCTCTGATCTTGTATGCCTCCTCTTCAGAGCCAGTTTGGTGTAGTGGTTAAGAGTGGTGGACTCTAATCTAGAGAACTGGGTTTGGTTCCCTGCTCCTCCACATGAAGCCAGCTGGGTTCACTGCCACAGGAGGTGGTGGCAGCTACAAGCATGGACAGCTTCAAGAGGGAATTAGATAAGCATATGGAGCAGAGGTCCATCAGTGGCTCTTAGCCACAAGGTATAGATAGGAACTCTCAGTCTAGGGCAAGGGATGCTCTGTCTTCTTGGTGCTGGGGGGGGGGGTGCTGAACCTTCGGATGGCACCTGGTATTTTTGGCCACTGTGTGACACAGAGTGTTGGACTGGATGGGCCATTGGCTTCTCTTATGTTGTTATGTTCTGGGTGACCTTGGGTCAGTCACGGCTCTCTTAGAGCAGTCCTCTCAGAGCTCTCTTAGCCCCACCAACCTCACAGGGTGTCTGTTGTGGGGAGAGGAAGGGAAGCAGATTGTAGGCTGCTCTGAAACTCCAAATGAAGCCAACTGGGTGGCCTTGGGCCAGTCATAGTTATCTCAGAGCTGTTCTCTCAAGAGCAGTTCTCTCAGAGCTCCCTCAGCCCTACCTACCTGACAGGGTATCTGTTGTGAGGAGGGGAAGGGAAGGAGATTATAAACTGCTCTGAGACTCCGACCGAAGGGCTGGGTATAAATCCAGTTCTTCTCTTCTCAAGATCACGTACTTATTTATATCATTCGTACATCCACTTTTCTCCTCAGTGAGGACCTGAAGAGATTAGTTGCTGTAGATTGTCCGGGATGTGTGGCCATGGTCTTTGCATTGCAGAACCTCACGTTTCGCCAGTAACTGTGACTGGCATGCTCAGAGGTATAAACACAGAAAGATGGAATACTCTCTGTGTCAAGGTGTGTCAATCCTTGACACAGAAGGTATTCCATCTTTCTGTGTTTATACCTCTGAGCATGCCAGTCACAGTTACTGGTGAAACCTCAGGTTCTACAAACCCAAGAGCACGGCCACACAGCCCGGAAAATCTACAGCAACTAATGAACTCCGGCCGTGAAAGCCTTCGACAACATATTGACCTAAAGAGACATACATTGTTCTCCACTTCTCTATTTCCCCCTCACAACAGCAATCTGAGATAGGTTAGGCTGAGAATGTGTGACTGGCTAAATGTCATCCAGCAAGTTTTCATATATATGTGTGTGTGTTTGTGTGTGATATGTGTGTGTGTTATGGACTATATCAAGGGTCATTTCCTGAAGGAGTGTACAGGAGTGGAGTTTCGGCAGTAAAGCGCCTGGGGGGCGGGCACATGCAACAAGCCCCACACCCTGCTCCCAGCAGCCCTCAGTCAGAGCAAGAAGCAGCCAGGTAAGCTGCAGAGCGCCCCCCCCTGGGTCTCTGGTCCAAAACAGTCCAGTGGCACCTTTAAGACCAAGTTTCATTCAGGTACAAGCTCTCCCTCCTCTGCGAGGACAGATTTGCATGACCCCCCCCCAATAGCTAGCAATCAAAAACAGTCCAGTGGCACCTTTAAGACCAGGTTTCATTCAGGTACAAACTCTCCCTCCTCTGCGAGGGCAGATCTGCACGTTCCCCCTCCCCAATAGCTAGCAATCCAAAACAGTCCCGTGGCACCTTTAAGACCAGGTTTCATTCAGGTACAAGCTCTCCCTCCTCTGCAAGTACAGATCTGCACGTCCCCCTCCCCAATAGCTAGCAATCCAAAACAGTCCAGTGGCGCCTGAGCGGTGGGTGTTGCCTTCTGACACGCATCCAGTGATGTCAGGGGGTGTGGCATATGTAAATGAGTTATGCTAATGAGTTAGGCTAATGAGCTCCTGCACCTATTTTTCTACGAAATGGCCCCTGGACTACATACCTAAGTGTGTATTAATGTGTATCGGCTCACAGCTTATTCAGTGCAAAATCCTGCAGGGACACATGAAGAGGCGTCAAGCCGGGAGTGTAATCTTAATAGGGAGCTGATGACTGCACAATTTTTTGCTCTGTCACCTTTTGGATTATTGAAGCGATCTTGGATGTGATGAACTGAGCAGATTTTGAAGCTGGTTAATTAAGACCTCACAGGCCAGGGGGTGTGCCTCTCTCTAAAAGTACACCG
>NW_015174878.1:520322-547512 GCF_001447785.1 Gekko japonicus | reverse complement strand
CTCTCTTGTTCTCCTACTCCTCAGAGAAGCAGGTAAGTGTGGGACAGCAGATCCTTTACTTCCTGAAGTAAGACTTCATGGAGAACTTTTTAAAAGTGAAAAGTACTCAGAACGTGGAGTGATTCAGCAAGAGTACTTTATTGGATCAGGAACAAGACAAAGGAAACCCGCTCACAGGCCGGTTTATATGCGTTCAGAAAGCCCGCCACCAAGTACACCTAAACACACCCCCTACTCCTGATAGGCTATTTACAATAACCGGGCGACCATTGGTCTCCTGGCTGGGAAGCTAGCCCTTTGATTGGGCCGGCTAGGATCCTTCGGATCCTTTGTCTATCGACTGAAGCTACAGATGAATTGTGCCTGGCCAGCCCGGGCAAGTCCAGGCATGTCAGGCTGATGCCTTACACGTGGAAAGGCAGCAGTACATTACAAAAAGTCTCATGGGCCCACAGGCTCCCCCCCCCCCAGCCATCCTAATAGCCTGCTTAGAAGTAAAAACAGACTCACGTGTATTGACATGGTGCCATTCTCAGGAATGTCACAGACTACTTTCTCTGAAGGTTCTAGAGTCTCTGGGCATGTGAAGCATAGACGTCGGGCCACCCCAGTCCAATGTTCCCTCTAATCTGTGGAGTCTCGTGAGCAAACATTTGACTTTGTGAGCTACCGGCATTAAAGTTGTGAGCGACAACGTTCCCTCTAAGCTGTGGAGTCCTGTGAGCAAAAATTCCACTTTGTGAGCTCCTGGCATTTAAGCTGTGAGCGAGCGATTTGGCTGCTACATAAATTAGTTGGCTCTGGAGCCACCCTTCCTGAGCAAAGACAAAAAATGTGTGAGCCAGAGGCTAAGAAGCTGTGAGCTAGCTCACAGTAACTCAACTTAGAGGGAACCCTGGTGAGCGAGCAATATGGCTACTGCATAAGCTAGTTTGCTTTTGGAGCCATTCTTCGTGAGCTGGGTCAAAAATGTGTGAGGTGGAGGCTAAAAAACTGTGAGCTAGCTCACACTCACTCAGCTTAGAGGGAACGCTGCACACCACCCTTCCTTGACCTATACTTGTGTTATGGCAGCACACACACGCATTTGGGTGTCACAGATGATGTGTCAACATTTAAGCGCCATAAGAATCTTCTGTTGACTCTGCACAGTATTGTATTTATTTTATTTTATTTTATTACTTTGATTTATATCTCACCCTTCCCGCAAGTGGGCTGAAGGCAGGTCACAACCGTTTAAACTGCCTTCCCTTCCCTCCAAGGGCCAGCTTGCCCGGGCTTCCCGCAGCTGTGGGGCACCGTGCAAGCCAAGGGAATGCAGTTTAAACTGTCTCCCCTCCCCTCCAAGGGATAGCTTGCCCGGGTTCCCCAAGGGAAGGCATGGGGTGTGGCCTAATATGCTAATGAGCTGCACTGTCAGGGGTGTGGCCTCTTATGCTAATGAGTCCCTGCTGTTGGGTGTGGCTTATTATGCTAATGAGTTCCTGCTGGGCTTTTTCTACAAAAAAAAGCCCTGGAGGGGAGGAGAGCAATATAAGTCTCTTTAGGTTCTCACTGAGGAGAAAAGTGGGGGTACGAATGATGTAAATACACATGTGATCTTGAGAAGAGAAGAGTTGGATTTATACCCTGCCCTTCAGTTGGAGTCTCAGAGCAACTTACAATCTCCTTACCTTCCTCTCCCTCTCCCCACAGTTTGAGAGCCAGTTTGGTGTAGTGGTTAAGTGCGCGGACTCTAATCTTTGAGAACCGGGTTTGATTCCCCCACTCCTCCACTTGCACCTGGCTGGATGACCTTGGGCAAGCCGTAGTTCTGATAAGAGCTGTTCTTGAAAAAGAGCATTTTCTGACAGGGCCCTCTCAGCCCCACCTGCCTCACAGGGTGTCTGTTGTGGGGAGGGGAAGGGAAAGGAGTTTGTAAGCCGCTCTGAGATTTCTTCGGGTAGTGAAGGGTGGGGTATAAATCCAGTCTCTTCTTCTTCTTCTAAATTCCAATACAGTCTAAAATGGTTCAATAAATAAATAGTGAAGATTATGGAAAGTGCAGAAATGGACAAATTGACCTCGATGTCAAAAGGGCAAATGGAAGAAGACCTTGTCGGACTATAGACCCCATTTTATAATTGGATAACAGAGAAATATAAAGATATGAACATTCTATTAAGAAGCTTTTATGGACTTTTAGAACCTCACAGTCCTTCTGTATCACATGAAATGATAAGCAGAGGAGAGTTATATGCAGAAAATTATTACTTTTGTTCTTTCCCCTGCCCCTTTCCCCTCCCCCATCTTTTTGTATTCTAAAAACTTAATAAAAATATTTTACAAAAATAAATAGATATCAGCCATTTATTTATTTACTTAATTTATACCCTTTTCTACACCAAAAAAATGGGCTCAGGGCGGCTCACAACATAACACCAACAAGTAATAAAAACAGTAAAACAGTAAATAGCAATGACAGAAGAAGAAGTGGCTTACAAACTCCTCTCCCTTCCCCTCCCCACAACAGACACACTGTGAGGTAGGTGGGGCTGAGAGAGCTCTCGACAGAAACTGCTCTTTTTCAAGGACAGCTCTTATCAGAACTATGGCTTGCCCAAGCTCATCCAGCCAGGTGCAAGTTGAGGCGTGGGGAATCAAACCCGGTTCTCCCAGATTAGAGTCCGCACACTTCACCAAACAGATCAAACCAAACTCATGCATTATGAACTAATTGCCCTAGAAAACGCCAGTATCCGGATAGTATCCAAAACAGTAGGGCACTGGAAAAAGGTCATCGGCAGCACTGTGGGCAGGACAGGGGTGCAGAAGGGATCGAGCGCCTGCTGCCTTGTGGGCAGTGGTTGTCAAGTCTCACCTTGCTGCCAGTGGGGGGTGGGGTCCTCTTCTTGGCGTGAGAGCCAGTTTGGTGTAGTGGTTAAGTGTGCGCCATAGCCCTGTCAGAGCTGTTCTCTCAAAGACAGTTCTCTCAGCGCTCTCTCAGCCCCATCTACCTCACAGGGTGTCTGTTGTGGGGAGGGGAAGGGAATGGAGTTTGTAAGCCGCTCTGAGACTCCAAGTGAAGGGCAGGGTATAAATCCAATCTCCCCTTCCTCCTCCTCCTCCTCCTCCTGCTGGGAAGTAATGTTATCATGCAGGGCATGTTGCCAGGAGGACGCTCTAGCATTCGAGAAACAAACTCTGTGGTAACCATAGAGGTTTTCCCCCAAAAACACTATCCCCCCCCCCTGCAAAGTGCGTGGCACAGATGGGATGGTTCGGGGGCAGAGGTCCCCCCTGCCAGCCAGCTCAGTGGTGGATTGGACACCCTGAAAGTGGGTAAACTCCTACCCCCATCGGGGGGATAGGAACTCTAGCACTGCAGCAAGTTTCAGTTTCAGTTCATACAGCCTGGAGTGATTGGGCCGAAGCCGAGCCTCTTATCATGTTCTTTTACCACCATTTACCATTCACCACCACTGCTCAGACATGGTCTACTGTGAGCCACCGTGTGCTTCCCAGAGAACTTCCCAGTACATGGGAAGACTGGCTTTGGCTGTGAGCACTCCCTGAGATGGACCAGTGCGGTCTCTATATTCCATCCTGCTCTGATCTTCTTCATAGGTTGGCTTTCCAAGACTGAATCCATTTTTCTTTCTATAATGAAGTTACTCTGCTTCTATCACAAGGGTACATCACTAACCCGCACATTGATTTTGGACAAGTTATTGTTTGTGCTCTGTCCTGGGTTCTCTCAGACACTTCCAGGTTCACTCAGACATGGCTTACCATGGGCCAACCTTTTCAGTTCCATCATGCGCCTCCTCTCCTGTTATTGGTTTTGGATCAGCAGGTTTTGGCTATGGTGGCCTTGGAGGTCTGGGCTCTGGCTATGGAGCACTGGTTGGATCTGGTGTACCCTCCAGTAGCCTGGGCATTCTTTCAGGTGTCAACCCTTCCTGTATCAATCTGATCCCACCAGCCAAAGCCATCATCCAGACATTCCCCTCCATTATGACCCTCCCCGGACCCATCCTCTCTGCTATGAGTGAACCAGTTTCTGTGGGAGGCAACACTTCATGTGCTGTTAGTTATGCTGGATCTGGCAGTGGGCTTTAGGGCGGTGCTAATGGATACTCTTTTGGACATTTGGGAAGCTCTTTAGGGTCACCTGGAAGTGATGTCATTGCGCTAGGCACGTTGCCAGGGGGGTGCTCTAGCATTCGGCTAGATACCATAGTGTTTTCGGACTGAATGCCAGAATGTCTACCTGGCAACGTGCCTCTAAAGCATGCAACCCCCACCTCCCAAGGGGATCTGGCAGCTGTAACCCAGAGGCAGTGTCTCCTTACCTCCCTGCTAAATCCCCATAGGATCCAAACAACAAGGGAAGGACTAGCATCACAGAAGTCCCAAATATGCAGATTCCACTAGTAGAACACACCATCAAAGATTGCCAAAACAATATATGAAACAATTATAAAAGTTGGTGGTGTCACAACAACAACAACATTAATGCATGCTGTAACTATAATAAGGCATAAGATGCAATATTTCCTCCTTTGAAGACAAGACATAAAGTCCATGTAGTCAGTGTAACTTGACAGGAGGAGTCCACATAGTCAAAATATTTTCCAAACAGCCTTTGCAAAGACACCCCTTCTAGATACTTGGAAGATGCATTTCCTTCTACTTCTTCAGTTTGCCGTCTGTGTAAGTGGAGCCTGATTTCAGCAATTTCAATAGACCACAAGGTTCATAGTGTAAGAAGTGAATCTTACGAACCTATGATTCGCTTCTTACACTATGACCCTTGTGGCAAACTGAACCTGTTAGTGTTCTTTCAGGGGGTGAACAAACATGTGGACAAAGAGGACCCAATAGATATTATTTACCTTGACTTCCAGAAAGCTTTTGATAAAGTTCATCATGAAAGGCTCCTAAGTAAGCTCAAAATCACAGGATAAAAGGACAAGTCATTTTGTGGATCAAAAACTGGCTAATTAATAGAAAACAGAGAGTGAATATAAATGGGCAATTTTCTCAGTGGAGGGGGGTAAGCAGTGGGGTACCGTAGGGATCAGTACTTGGTCCAATGCTTTTTAACTTGTTCATTAATGATTTGGAGTTGGGAGCAAGTAGTGAAGTGGCTAAATTTGCGGATGATACGAAGTTGTTCAGGGTGGTGAAAACCAGGGAGGATTGTGAGACACTCCAAAGGGATCTGTCAACGATGGGCGAGTGGGCGTCAACGTGGCAAATGGGGTTCAATGTGGCCAAGTGCAAAGTGATACATTGGAGCCATTGGAGCCATTGGAGCCAAAAATCCTAACTATAAATACACATTGATGGGGTCTGAACTGGCAGAGACTGAACAAGAGAGAGATCTTGGAGTCGTAGTAGATAACTCACTGAAAATGTCGAGACAGTTCGTGACTGCAATAAAAAGGCCAATGGTATGCTGGGATAAGTAGGAAGGGTATTGAAAACAGATCAGCCAATATCATACAAGGCTCCTAAGTAAGCTCAAAATCACAGGATAAAAGGACAAGTCATTTTGTGGATCAAAAACTGGCTAATTAATAGAAAACAGAGAGTGAATATAAATGGGCAATTTTCTCAGTGGAGGGGGGTAAGCAGTGGGGTACCGTAGGGATCAGTACTTGGTCCAATGCTTTTTAACTTGTTCATTAATGATTTGGAGTTGGGAGCAAGTAGTGAAGTGGCTAAATTTGCGGATGATACGAAGTTGTTCAGGGTGGTGAAAACCAGGGAGGATTGTGAGACACTCCAAAGGGATCTGTCAACGATGGGCGAGTGGGCGTCAACGTGGCAAATGGGGTTCAATGTGGCCAAGTGCAAAGTGATACATTGGAGCCATTGGAGCCATTGGAGCCAAAAATCCTAACTATAAATACACATTGATGGGGTCTGAACTGGCAGAGACTGAACAAGAGAGAGATCTTGGAGTCGTAGTAGATAACTCACTGAAAATGTCGAGACAGTTCGTGACTGCAATAAAAAGGCCAATGGTATGCTGGGATAAGTAGGAAGGGTATTGAAAACAGATCAGCCAATATCATACTGCCCCTGTATAAATCAATGGTGCGATCTCATTTGGAATACTGTGTGCAGTTCTGGTCACCACACCTTAAAAAGGATATTATAGCATTGGGAAAAGTGCAGAAAAGGGCAACTAGAATGATCAAAGGGTTGGAACACTTTCCCTATGAAGGAAGGTTAAAGCACTCGGGGCTGTTTAGCTTGGAGAAATGACGGCTGAGGGGTGACATGATCGAGGTTTATAAGATTATGCATGGGATAGAGCAGGTTGAGAAAGAAGTACTTTTCTCCCTTTCTCACAATACAAGAACTCATGGACACTCAATGAAATTTCTAAGCGGTCGGGTTAGAACAGATAAAACGAAGTACTTTTTCACCCAAAGAGTGATTAATAAATGGAATTCACTGCCACAGGAGGTGGTGGCGGCTACAAGCATGGACGGCTTCTAGAGGGAATTAGATAAGCACAAGAGGCGAGACCCACAATACTCGTGGGGGGAGCTCCACGCAGAGCAGGCGGAGGAGGAAGCAGCAGCATCAGGTAAGCTTCCTCCCCATCCCGTCGATTCCCTCCATCTCCTCCACCCTCCCTCCACCACCACCACCCCCGGCTCAGGGGGCGAGGCCCAAGCAGGTAGCAGCCGCCAGGCCTCGCCAATCTCCCCCCTGCCTCCACCTCCTCAGCTCCGAGGCAGTTCGCAGAGCGTTCCCTGCACATGCGCAGGGGATGCTCTTTTAATTTTGGGGGGGATTTAAATATCCCCTGATATTTTTTCAACTTTTCAGGTTTTTGTGCACACCTGGGGACTGCCCCAAGTGTGTGGGAATATCTCCCTGCCCCTAGGTGCCCCTGATGTGCGGATTTAGATATCCGCATGCAGGGGGCACCTTTCACTATTAGTATATAGATATGGAGCAGAGGTCCATCAGTGGCTATTAGCCACAAGGTATGGATAGGAACTCTCAGTCTGGGGCAAGTGATGCTCTGTATCCTTGGTGCTTGAGGGGGAGGGCAACAGAGGGAAGGCTTCTAGTGTCCTGGGCCCACTGGTGGATCTCCTGATGGCCCCTGGTATTTTTGGCCACTGTGTGACAGAGTGTTGGACTGGATGGGCCACTGGCCTGATCCAACGTTGGCTTCTCTTATGTTCTAATGTTCTCCTTCTTCCTTTCCCTTCCACACAACAGACACCAGGTGAGGTCGGTGGGGTTGAGACAGCTCTGACAGAAACTGCTCTTTTTAAAGAACAGCTGTGCCTAAGGTCATCCAGCAGCTGCAAGTAGAGGAGTGGGGAATCAAACCCGATTCTCCTAGATGCTCCCACAATTAACCACTACACCAGAACTGGCTCTGGAAGTCCAGGGTCGCTATACAGAGGCAGGCATTGACAAACTATCTCTGAACATCTCTTGCCTTGAAAACCCTTCAAGATCGCCATAAGCCAGCTGTGACTTAATGACAGTTTACACACACACACACACATTTTAATGAGTTCACAAGTAGCATTATTATGGGGAGTGGGATTTCTTTTTTTGAGCTGCATGATTTTTTTAATATGTAGCCATCCTTTACTCTTATTTTCTTGTTCCCTTTCAGAAGAAGCATTTCTCTTTC
This sequence comes from Gekko japonicus, assembly GCF_001447785.1. NCBI lineage: Eukaryota > Metazoa > Chordata > Lepidosauria > Squamata > Gekkonidae > Gekko > Gekko japonicus. The sequence goes on along the minus strand of NW_015174878.1, from coordinate 539,852 downwards.
ATGTCATTTTTTTATTTCTCTCTGTAGTTTTCTGCCACACCTCTCTGCAAGTCCTTTTGCCTTTCAGCCCTTGTAGAATGTTGGGATGTTACAAACCACAGGGTGGCGCTCTAGCAGTAGGGAAGGACTCACCTGCCGCTATTGGCATTGTGAAATTCTGAAAGGTTGCTAAGCCTCCCTCCCTCCCTGCTCCTCCTCTCTCCAAATGTCTCTTTTGATGAAAGCAGGATTGATGAGAGGGAGGGCAGGAATGGATGAGCCAGTGCTTGTCTCTGGTGGCCCTTTCTTAAATGCCCAGAGTAATGCTGATCACCAGCTAGATTGGCCCAGGGACCCTGGAGGCTTTTTGCCTTTCTCTGGGCTGTGAACATAAGAACATAAGAACACAAGAACACAAGAGAAGCCGATGTTGGATCAGGCCAATGGCCCATCCAGTCCAACACTCTGTGTCATAAAGCGGTCAAAAATTCCAGGGGGCATCAGGAGGTCCACCAGTGGGGCCAGGACATTAGAAGCCCTCTGTGGCGATTTCATGTTTATTTGTGGGTGTGTGTCTTTAAAAGTGGTTTACATTGCTGTGTGAAGGTCTAGTGTGGTTGAAACAGGCAAGTGGTGTGATTGGTGAGTGACAGAGAGGGGGAGGGGTTTTGGAATGGATGCTGTGTGGATGATTTGAATGTCTATCAGGAGTGACTGTTAGAGTTTAGACAGTTAGGCAGATAGTTGATGTTCAGTTAAGCTGTTGAAATTCTGATTTCTGTGAGAGAAGCAGAAAGTCAGTTAAGTTCTGTCTCTGAGTGGAAGGAGACATCCCTGTGTGGGAAGGATTTGGTTCTGTGTGTGAAAAGAGTGACATTTAGTTTTGTGTTATAGGAGTTACAATTAAAAGCTGAGAGTCTAGGAAAAAGTACAGTGAAAAGTGTTACAAAGTTGCTTGAAACCTCCCTGTCAGAAAAGGAGAAGCTTGTGAGAGACACCAAGCATTTGTTCAAATCATTCCCAGTACTGTTTGCATTGTTTACCTTCGTATTTATGCTTTCTTTAAATAAATCCTATTTCTTTCAAGTATACCAGCTCAGTAAAGAATCCTTCCCAGGAACCACATAGTACCTCGAACGCCTAAAACCCTCGACATACCTACCCAGAAATAGAGAAAGCATAAAGGTTTGGAAATCCTTTTAAAATTTCCTGGTGGCAGCCAGATATATAGAGTAAAAACAAAACAGAAAGAACATTTTAAAGTAAACCCAGACCTCCCCAGTTAAGGGGTTGTCACAATCTCACTATCACCCAACAGATGTCCCTTGTCTCAGACCTCCAGACTGAGTGGCAAGAGAGACTGGATAGCTAAACAGGCAAACTGACCTTTCTTCCTGTATCTACTCTTTTGTCACTGTTCTCTTTGATATGTAGACTGTGATCTCAGGGACCAATTTCCCTTTCCTGCTTCTCTCTCACTTATGAATGAAGACTTACTCTCTACCTGTACGCACCAAGAGAGGGACATGCGGTCCTCTCTTGGCACCATGAGGCAGATGGGTCTCTCGCCATCCGCCTCCATCCTTTAGCTAGTAAGTTAGTAATCTAGCAGTCTCTGCTCTTTTCTATCCAAAGTGTACTTCTCATATAAAGAGAGAAGCATTTCTTCCCTACAGTTTCACCGGAATGCAACTCTTACTTGGAAACAAGACTTGGTACTCTTCGGTAGGTGGGTATGTTTTTTCTGCATACCAGTGTACACACAAACAAACAAAGTTCCCAGAAAATAGTAAAACGGCAGATCAGGAAAATATTTATTTTATTTCCATTATTCATAGCCTGCCTTTCTTGCTGACAGACTAAAGGGCATTTCTTCACACCCCTCTGTAGCTTGTCACTTGCAGGGGTCTGCAGATCCAAGAAGAAGAGGAGGAGGAGGAGAACGAGGAGCACGAGAAGGATATTGGATTTATACCCTGCCTTGAAGTCTCAGAGCGACTTATAGTTTCCTTTCCCTCCCCCTCCCCACAATAGATGCCCTGTGAGGTAGGTGGGGCTGAGAGAGCTCTTTCCAGAACTGCCCTTTCAAGAACAGCTCTGACAGAACTAAGGCTTGCCCAAGGTCATCCAGCAGCTGCACATGGGGGAGTGGGGAATCAAACCCGGTTCTTCCAAATTAGAGTCCACACACTTAACCACTACACCAAACTGGATGTGCAGGAGGTTTGTGAGGAGAGGGGGCATGGTCTGATTTTGGTTCTGTGTTTCCTGCAAGAGCAAAATCTGCCTAAAGTCAGAAGTCTCTCAGTCCTTGGTCTCAGCCCAAGAGGTGACAGGAACCGCTCAATCTCAGCATGCGAATCATACACTCTACCTTTCGGCTGCAGTCTCCTCTCAATTTATGGTTCCTCACTCATGAGAGCCAGTTTGGTGTAGTGGTTAAGTGTGTGGACTCTAATCTGGGAGACTGGGGTTTGATCCCCCACTCCTCCACTTGCAGCTTCTAAATGGCCTTGAGCAAGCCATAGTTCTGTCAGAGCTTTTCTTGAAAAAGAGCTGTTTCTCTCAGAGCTCTCTCAGCCCCACCTACCACACAGGGTGTCTGTTGTGGGGAGGGGAAGGGAAAGGTGTTTGTAAGCCGCTCTGAGACTCCCTTGGGTAGTGAAGGGTGGGGTATAAATCCAATATCTTCACTCATAGGGCTTTGGATCCAATGATTTCTCCCTGCTGTGTTTAATCCAGTATTTTCCATCTCCATTTCCTACCAACTGATAAATGATTGTCGAATGGCTGAATCCCACTGCTGCTGGAGGATGTATAGGATTCTACCCCTAAAGCCTGTCCAGGAATGAGAGGGAATCCTATACTTTTGCAATACATTAAACAACAACCCAGAGATGTAGGCTACCCTCTCTGGATTTCAGAACAATGAGCCACCAGAACCTCTTTTAACTAGAATCCCCTTCTAGCCTAAGAGCATGGTTCAGACTCTTAGCTAGCATCTAGGGCTTAACACATTAGCACCTCATTCCTAGAGATGCACACTTTTTACTCTCCAGTAGTAGTGTATATGGTGAGCGTTAAGGCCAGAAGATTTAGGCTTGGAATTCAGGTACAACATTAGAGACCATTTAAAAACAAGAATAAGTTTTTATTCAACACAGAGCATTGCAATTAGACCATAAAGATTTCAAAACAACAAGCCTAAGGCAGTTTGCCTTAACTGAACATTAATGCTTCATATTTACCATGTCAGAAACATCTACAGTCCAGGGTTCCAGGGGATCATGAAGGGAAAGCCCATTTCTGCACACCATGTGCTCCAGTTACCAAGCAGGTCTTTGTTCTCCCACAGACCACATGTCCAGGTGCAATAAAACAAGCAGTGAGCAGAGAGCTCATGAACAGGAACAAGAACACAACAGCAGCAGAGAGAACCGAGCTAACAGAGCTGTCTCCCATTGGGAATGACCAGTTACAGGCCCATTCCAGTCACAATCAGTTGTGGCCAGGCAGCCAACTGCGAGTGGGCAGGGTGTGTCCAATTTGTTGGTTGTCATGGGTGCAAGTGGGGATAGGCTGGACATCTGGAGACTCCCTCTGCAGTCAGGTGACCCCAAACTCCAGTCTCCCCATTGGCTACGTGACTTTTTGCATGCTGGCCTAGCTTCCAGCATGGAAGTGTGAAGAATGTGTGGTTATATGGCAGGGCTATAAAGTTTCTCCGGCCAAATGTGAGGCCATATGGCTTCAACAGGAAACAAGGCACAGTAGGTTATCAGCAAGACATCCCAGAGAAAGGCAGGGGCTTTTAGAAATCAATATTTCTATACAGGGTATAAATCCAATCTCCTCCTCCTTCTCCTCCTCCTCTTCTTCTTCTCTCCTCAGCCTGGCTTCTCAACAGATATGTTGATGTGGAGTGGATTTCCAGAAGGTCCAGTGCTGGAAAGATGACATCACTAGCTCCTCTGAGAATACAAATCAAACATTCAGAGAACGCTTGCATTCAGTGAACATCTGGAGAACATTCCAAACCAACTTAACAAAGAATATACACAAATAGATTCAATGGGACATTTAAACACATGAATCTGCCTTATAATTAATCAGACTCTTGGTCTATCAAGGTCAGTACTGTCTACTCAGACTGGCAAGTGGATCTCCTGGGACTCAGGAAGAGGTCTTTCACATCACCTACTACCTGGTCCTTTCAACAGGAGATGCCAGGCAATTGAACCAGGGGCCTTTTGCAGGCCAAAGGGATGCTCTGCCTTTGGAGCCACATCCTATCTCCTTCGGGGTGAAGATTTGTTCTACCACTATCTGACACATGGGCCATTGTACAGTTATCTGAGAACAGTCTTGCTTGTCTTTGCAGAGAAGCATGAACGGATTATTGTCTTACGCATGAGTCTTATGAACACTCATGTGGAGTCTGAGGATGCTCCCGGAGTGTTAGGCGACAGGCACTTATATACTGTTGCTTGGGCAGCCTAGCCTATAATCTAGGAGGTGAACGAAACTAATTTGTTGCACATCCCTGTGATCCTGTACTGTATCATTTGGACTTGCAGCTCTCGAGGGTCGTAATTAACAAGCTCAGCGTGGTTCCTTTGAGGTAAGTGCCAGTTTTTGACAATACGCTGTTGACTTAATTAGAATAATGATGGGAACATCTTTTGTCAGGGAATGAAGACACCTGTGAATCACATGTGTTTGGCAGAAAGCCATGGGGGATCCTGTGGTGGCTACCAAAGCAGGGGTCTTGACTCACAATGTTCCCTCTAAGCTGAGTTAGTGTGAGCTAGCTCACAGTTTTTTAGCCTCCGGCTCATACATTTTTGTCTTAGCTCAGGAAGGATGGGGCTCCAGAGCAAACTAATTTATGCAGAAGTCAAATTGCTGGCTCACAACTTTAATGCCAGTAGCTCACAAAGTAGAATTTTTGCTCACAGGACTCCACAGCTGAGAGGGAGCATTGGCTCCGAGAGAACTTGTGACTGACCCAAGATCACACCAGCAGCTGCATATGTGGAGGAGTGGGGAATCAAACCTGGTTCTCCCAGATTAAAGTCCACACTCCTAACCACTACGCCAATCTGATATAGATATAGATATAGCAGTGTTCCCTCTAAGCCGAGTTAGTGTGAGCTAGCTCATAGTTTTTTAGCCTCCGGCTCACACATTTTTGTCTTAGCTCAGGAAGGAGGGCTCCAGAGCAAACTGATTTCTGCAGTAGCCAAACTGCTTGCTCACAACTTTAATGCCAGTGGCTCACAAAGTAGAATTTTTGCTCACAAGACTCCACACCTTAGAGGGAACCTTGGTCTTGAGGAATTGTCCCCCAGGTGTTCTGTACTCAACATATCTCTGACTTTGGGACATTTTACTTATTATTTTATTAACAAATGTACAATTCAGTTTCCTACTGGACTTTTGACAGGTTGGGAGACCTGACTTGGATAGTATATACAAGCCCAAACTCACCAGATCTCAGAAGATAAGCAGGGTTGCCCTGATCTGGACAGCTCAGGCTAGTCCAATCCTATCAGATCTCAAAAGCTAAGCAAAGTAGGCCATGGTTAGTACTTAGATGGGAGACCACCAGTGAAGTCAGGGGTTACTACACAAAGATAGGCATCATTTCTTGCCTTGAACACCCTACAGGGTCACTGTAAGTTGGCTGAGGCTTGACGGCACTTTCCAGGTGGTCAATTCCCCAGGAAGCACTTTCCTGGGGGCACCTTCTTTGGGTGGCTGTAACGTGGCCCCCGTAAATCTGATCGTCACCAAACTTGGTGAGCAGGTAGATGAAAGTAATCTGGCAACCCGTTGCACAACTGGTGTCTCTAACATGCTGGGAGGGGGATCTTCTAGCAGGTCAAAAATCTCTTGAACTGAACCGGTTTGTGAGGTGGCTAAAAGTTCATGATGGTTTGTGTTTCGCAAATGGGGTATGCCACGAAACACAAACTGAACCAAACCATATTTTCCCAGTTCATGCCCATCCTGAGTTATAACAAAAGGGAGTCATTTCCCATTATGGCAATTGGGAAACATCCCAATGGCCAATGACCTAGGGTCACCTCTTTGAGGGCCCAATGACAGAAAGCTCAGAAATCAAGGAAGCTGAAGTGTAGTGGGTTAGACGCATGTAGAAACCACTGAGATGGATGTAGTGATCAGCATGGTTTACTGGTACACAACAAAGACAAAGACTAACGGCCGGCTGGCCAACTATATACACCCCCGGGGTCCCGTTGGTGGTTTTAAATCTCCCGCCATGGTCCTATTGGTTCCCAAGTGGAGAGACTAGGAGCCTAGTCCCCATTGTTCTTACAGAGTCAAGCTCTGGGGTATTCACTGTCCCCTGGTGGTGGTCAGCAGACATAACAGAAGCCATACAAGCCACCTCCGAGGGAGGGAACAGTTTGATTGAGTCCAGATCCCCGAATCCAGAGTGGCGGAGATGGGTGCCACAAGGTGTCCAATTCAGTAGCACAATGGATCCTGGAGAAGCTAGTGGGATCCCCGGGGGAGAGTTCTCTTTTATTTATTTGTTGTTTGGTTGGTTTGATTATTATCCCACTCTTTTCCCTGCCAGGGAGGACTCAGGGAAGCTTTGTGAAGAACATTAGAAGAGCCCTGCTGGATCAGAACAATAGTCCATCTAGTCCAGCATCCTGTCTCACACAATGGTCAACCAGTTCCTCCGGAGGGCCAACAACAGGACATAGAGGCCGAGGTCTTCCCATGATGTTGCCTCCTAACTCTGGGATTCAGAGGTTTAGTGCCTCTAAATGTGGAGGTTCCCCTCAGTCACTATGGCCAGTAGCCATTGATGGATGTACCCTTCATGAATCTATCCCCCTTATCCCCTTTTAAAGCTGTTTGTTCTGGTGGCCATCACTACATCCTCTGGCACTGAATTCCACATTTTAATCACTCTCTGTGTAAAGTACTGTTTCCTTTTGTCCATCCTGGACCTATTGCCCGTCAGCTTCATTGGATGCCCTCGAGTTCTAGTACGGAAGGTACTCCAAACCCCTAATCATCTTGGTTGCCCTCCTCTGTACCTCTTGGTTGCCCTCTCTCCAGGCCTAGGCTTCAAATCTCCTGCTTCAGTGAGTGACCTCCCACCCCGCGCCAACTCCACTGCTTGGCAGGAGAAAAATATGCCAACGAAATAAATAATCAGTAGAAGGGAGTATAAATGCTATGAAGCCCTAAACTGCTCTAAAATAGAAACTTTATTAACAATGCTATACTATCAAACGTTTTAAAGACAATAAATGTAACCATCAATGTTACAACATAAACATGCAACAAAAAATCATTAATGAAACCTGACTTATAACTTTGAACTACCCACAAAGGGAGCCATGCAGTACAAATCAATGTATAAACAGTTGCAGGGACGTTGTAACGTCTTCGTAAATAGCACAGCTCCAAACTCTGTATGCAGCCATGGAGCTGCGTTATTTATGAAGACATTTTTTTTTTTGCTGTATGTTTCTGTTGTAACATTGATGGTTAATTTTATTGTCTTTAAGACATTTGATAGTATAGCATTGTTAATAAAGTTTCTATTTTAGAGCAGTTTATGGCTACATAGCTTTTATACTCCCTTCTACAAATAAATAAGTTCGTCCCCTTCCTCGAACACAATGATCTGGCTTCAGTGATCCATGCTATGGTCACCTCAAGGCTAGACTACTGCAATGCTCTGTACATGGGTCTGCCCTTGGGGCAACTCCGGAAGCTGCAGTTGGTGCAAAATGCAGCAGCCAGGCTGCTGATGGGCCTCCCCAGGTGGGAGCACATCCAGCCTGTGCTAAAGTCATTGCACTGGCTTCCAATAGCGTTCTGGATTCACTTAAAGGTGCTGATTTTGACCTTTAAAGCCCTTAATGGTCTGGGGCCTGCCTACCTGAGGGACCGCCTTTCCCCATATGTTCCCCCAAGATCACTGCGATCGGGAACACAAAACCATCCGCCCCCCCCCCCCCGGCCTAGGGATGCTAGGTTAGCGGCAACTAGGACCAGGGTGTTCTCCCTGGTGGCGCCAACGCTGTTTAACGAGCTCCCTCATGAGATCAGAGCTCTACGGGACCTCCAGCAGTTCCGTACAGCCGTTAAAACGGAGCTGTTTCACCAGGCGTTCCAATAAGAACTGATTACACCGGTGGTGTCACACTAGCACTTTATCACAGGATGTATTAGCTGGGATTTTATGGAACTGTATTTTATATTTTGTATTTATTGGTTTTAACCAAATCTTGGTTTTGAATTGTTTGTAAGCCGCCCTGAGCCACTTCGGTGGGAGGGCAGGGTAGAAATTTAATAAAGAAAGAAAGAAAGAAAGAATGGCTTTTGTGGGATTTTGTTAAAACAGCTTTTAATATCTTTGAAGCAAACTTCAGAGAACGGCGGAAGACAGGAAGGCCTGGCGTGATCTGGTCCATGAGGTCGCGGAGAGCCGGACTCGACTGTGCGACTGAACAACAAATCTTTGAATGGCTTGTGGTCTATTCTGTGGTTTTTAATTGTAAGTCACCATGAGCGACTTACTCTGTTGAGGTAAATAGAAATATTTTGAGTATTTTTATTTTAAATCCTGGGATGATAGGGGGTGGTAAACCATAGAGTTTGGGGCAAATGTTAGAGTTTTGCCCCCTATGCCCCTTACTCAATGCATGAGAGAAGGCAGTCTTTTAAAATATTCTAATATCGTAGGCACTCACTTTTACTCTGTTGTTGTTCAGTCACACAGTCAAGTCTGACTTTTCGCAACCCAATGGCCCAAATCATCCCAGCCCCTTCTGTCTTCCGCCATCCTCCAGAGTTTACTTGATTTCATGTTCGTTGCATCGATAACACTGTCTAACCATTTCATCCTTTGCCGTTCCCTTCTTCTTTGACCAGCATCAGGGTCTTCTCCAGTGAGTGCTCCCTTCTTATTTGGAGGCCAAAGTATTTGAGTTTCAGCTTCTGTATCTGGCCTTCCAGGGAACAGTCAGGGTTGATTTCTTTTAGGATTGACTGATTCGATCTCCTAGCAGTCCAAGGGACTCTCAAGAGTCTTCTCCAGCACCGTAATTTGAAAGCATCTATTCTTCGGCGCTCAGCCTTCCTTATGGTCCAACTCTCCCAGCCATACATTACTACTGGGGATACCATCGCTTTGACCATACGGACTTTTGTTGGCAGGGTGATGTCTCTACTTTTTATTGTGCTGTCTAGGTTTGCCATCACTTTCCTTCTAAGGAGCCTTTTAGTTTCATGATTGCAGTTACCGTCTGCATGTCAGCAAGCTACCAAAGGTTCTTTTTTATTCCTATAAGCATTCGTGTGCCTGAGTTTGCCAACGTACCTATCTCTGTCAGCCATGCCTGCTGTAACGTTATCATTTCCAAGGTCACAGGTGGTCAAGAGAAGAAGTCTGCTTTGCTTTGCTTTGGTTTTAATGAGTAGAAACTGTGGGAAGCGTTTTGTAGTGATAATACAGTTGCCGTTGCTTTCCCAGGGGTTTGGGCGCGTAAACTGCTTTTTGGGCGCGAGCGGGAATCATGTTTATTGGCTGTATCAATTATGAACTTGCTTTATCCTTCCCAGCTGAATGAGCTAGCGTTATTCTGAACAGTGATTCTGTTCAGTGACTCATGGTTTCAATAAAGTAACCCCTTTCTATAAGTGTGTACTCCGTTGAATTGCTGTGGGACCTGACACTGCAGTGATCTTGGATCCCAGGAATGTGAAGTCTGTCGCTGCTTCCATGACTTCCCCTTCACTTTTGCTTGACTTATTTATTTGTGTGCTCAATTTATACTCCACCTTTCCTACTCAGACTCAAGTGTGGAACTTTCATCTTGCAGAAGGAAACTTCCTGTGGAGAAAAAAGAAAACCTCTTTCATTGGCAGAAGGCCCTCCTCTAACTTTTCCTTGGGGCTGAGAACTGTGTTAGCTAAACCAGCATTGAAGTGAGTCAAATGAGCATGAGAAGGTTGTTTTTTTTAATGTTAATTAAGCACAAATCCCTGGACAGCAAAAAAAAAAAAAGTATTATGAGTTACTTAGGGGATCAATACTGCCTCTTCTCTATCCTTTAAAGTGACATTATTATGGGGTACACAATTGCAGAGAGGATCTACTTTGTTTAATAGTGCGAAACTATCACTACAGCTGGCAAAGATAATCACTAGGTAGAACATACTCATTAATCTCTTTACCAAAAAGCCTTTGATGTTTGATGCGCCTGCCTTCTGTTCTTTTTAACCATTCCTGTTTCTCCAGATGAACACCGGGATATCTAACTGGGTTGCTTTAGGAGTTGTTTGTAACTAAATGACTGTGTTGTGCTTTTATCTTCTCCCTGCTAAGGGGTGTTAGCATTCCAGCATGAAGGCTGCTCTTTGCCTTATACAAAATTATTTCCCAGAAAAAGGTGGGTGGTTTGTGGCTTTGGTGATTAAGAACATAAGAGACGCCAATGTTGGATCAGGCCAAAGGCCCATCCAGTCCAACACTCTGTGTCACACAGTGGCCAGAAATACCAGGTGCCATCAGGAGGTCCACCAGTGGGGCCAGGACATTAGAAGCCCTCCCACTGTTGACTCCCCCCCCCAAGCACCAAGAAGACAGAGCATCCCTTGCCCCAGAGTCCCTATCTGTACCTTGTGGCTAATAGCCACTGATGGACCTCTGCTCCATATGCTTATCTAATTCCCTTTTGAAGCCGTCCATGGAATTCACTGCCACAGGAAGTGGTGGCAGCTACAAGCATGGACGGCTTCAAAGGGAATTAGATAAGCATATGGAGCAGAGGTCAGTCGGTGGCTATTACATTTTTAAAAATCTTGTAAATGTTGCAGATGTTCATGGTATACATAGGGATTACCTAATGTTGCTGATTGTATGTGCAGTATTGAAAACAGATCAGCCAGTATCATAATGTCCCTATATAAATCAATGGTGCAACCTCATTTGGAATAGTGTGCAATTCTGATCACCACACCTTAAAAAGGATATTATAGCTTTGGAAAAAGTGCAGAAAAGGGCAACTGGAATGATAAAGGGGTTGGAACACTTTCCCTATGAGGAAAGGTTAAGGTGCTTAGGTTTAGCTTGGAGAAATGATGACTGAGTGGTGACATGACTGAGGTTTATAAGATGATGCATGGGATAGAGCAGGTAGAGAAAGAAGTACTTTTCTCCCTTTCTCACAATACAAGAACTCGTGGGAACTCCATGAAATTGCTGAGCGGTTGGGTTAGAATGGATAAGAGGAAGTACTTCTTCACCCAAAGAGTGATTAACACTTGGAATTCACTGCCACAGGAAGTGGTGACGGCTACAAGCATGGACGGCTTCAAAAGGGAATTAGATAAGTACAAGAAGGGGGACCCATACTCGTGCGGGGTGGGGGAGACGATCCACGGGAGAAGCAGCTGCAGGTTAGCCTTCTCCCTTGCCCCCCCATCCCCTGCACCCACGGTGAGGCCTGACCTCTTCCTGCCAAGCGTCCCCCTCTCCTAGCAGCGGTGGCGCCTTGACGGCCTGCGGAACTTCTCTCCCCCGGTGGTGGCACATCGCTGGTCTGCTGAGCCTTCCCCCTACCCCCTTGGCAGCGGTAGCAAGGCCTTGCCGGCCTGCTCAAATGTCTCCTTCTCTCCCTCCCTCCTCCCCCCCACTGGCAGGAAGGCCTTGCCGGCCCGCCAAACTTTCTCCTCCCCCTGGTGGTGTCGGCGAGGCTTTGCCGGCCCGCCAAGCTTTCCCCCTTCCCGGCCTGCCGAAATGTCTCCTTCCCTCCCTCCCCCCGGTGGTGAGGCCTCATCGGCCCACCAAACTTTCTCCTTCCTCCCCTGCTGGCAGGAGCAGCGGCAAGGCCTCACCGGTTGGCCAAGCCTTCTCCCCCCACCCCTCCCGCCGCCTTCGAAGCCATTCCAAGAGCGGTCCCTGCGCATGCACAGGGGACACTCTTTTACTTTTTGGGGGATTTCAGTATCCACCCTATAGGTTTTTTTACAGTTTTTAGATTTTTCTGCACATCTGGGGATTGCCCCAGATGTGCAGGAAAATCTCCCTGCCCCCCAGGTGCCCCTGATGTGTGGATTTAGATATCCACATGCTGGGGGAGTCTTCGCTATTAGATATATAGATATGGAGCAGAGGTCCATTAGTGGCTATTAGCCACAAGTTATAGATAGGGACTCTGGGGCAAGTGATGCTCTATCATCTTGGTGCTTGTAGGGGGGTCAACAGTGGGAGGGCTTCTAATGTCCTGGCCCCACTGCTGGACCTCCTGATGGCACTGGTATTTCTGGCCACTGTGTGATACAGAGTGTTGGACTGTATGGGCCTTTGGCCTGATCCAACATTGGCATCTCTTATGTTCTTATGTTGAGGAGTGGGGAATCAAACCCGGTTCTCCCAGATTAGAATCCTCCACTCACACCTGGCTGGATGACCTTGGGCAAGCTGTAGTTCTGATGAGCTGCTACCAACTTACCCAATTGCTAAGCAGGATTTCCTGCGTCTGCCAGGAACTTAGAGCTCACCATGGAGCTCTTGGTGTCATTTTTACCCCTTCAACAGGTTTAACACTCCTTAGATGGCTAGTAGAGGGAAATATTTGCAGTTGGTGTTATTTACTAGCAGAAAAAAGAAAATTGCAAACTTCTGGAATGGACGTACCGAAACAAAATATAGTAGTCTGCCTTGAATCATTTTTTCTGGTGATCCTCTATAATTAGATGAAATGACAGAGAAGGGCTGCCAGGATCATATGCCCTATCCTAACTGCCTTGGGCAATGGAAATTAAACAGGAGGGCAAACTGAGACTTAAGTGATAGGGTTCCCGTGTCGGTGGTGTCTGGGGCTGATGATACACTCTGAATTTGGCCAAGCACCTCGGGCTTATTAAAATAACCTGTGGCACCAAGGCAAATGGTTAAGAACTAGATTAAAAACCTGAGGCACAAAAGCACGGGGTTTCTGATCCAGTCAAAAGGTATAAATTGCTCTGGAGTTCTGCAAGAGCGCCACTCATCTCTGTCTCCTGTGATCTTCCGCTTGTTAGAGAAGTGCGTTAAGTCCAGCTTGCCGGATCTCCTTCCTGAGGTATTTGGCATAGGTGTCTTTCTTCTCTTGTTTGGGATTTTCATTTTAGGTAGCTTCTGAAGATTTTACCCTATCTAGAATATTTCCTCCAATGAGTTTCTCCTTGGTATGTGAAGTGCTGAGCACCTAGCGTGTTATTAAAATAGAACAGATAGATTAGTAATTTTATTTTCTAAACTTCAGAAAATGAAGAAGGGGAGAGAGACAGATTAATTCCATTCATATATCAAGATTCTCTTTGTAGAGTGTTATATTGATATGCCATCAGTGGCTTTTAGCCACACGGTATAGAGAGGAACTCTCCGTCTGGGGCAAGGGATGCTCTGTCTTCTTGGTGCTTGGGGGGGGGTCAACAGTGGGAGGGCTTCTAGTGTCCTGGCCCCACTTACTGGACCTCCTGATGGCACCTGGTATTTTTGGCCACTGTGTGACAGAGTGTTGGACTGGATGGGCCATTTGGCCTGATCCAACATTGGCTTCTCTTATGTAACAGCTTATGAGTGAAACAGCCCATGAAATATTCTCAATGCAGCCATTGATATAACCACATCAAATTCACTTTTTTTTTGCAGCATTTTATTAACACACAAATGATTTGTGGTGATAATAATAATAATAATAATAACAACAACACAATCCATGCAGAGCTGCCGGCTCTGAGCGATGTACAGTTACTCATGAATATCACATGGGACTAACAATGCTTGGGGGTAAGGGAAGACAACATATATCAATTAAATCACACACATTTTTTTTTTCATAGTCAACGGAGATAGTCAGCAGTAAGGTCCAGGCGTGTTCCAGCAGCATTCCTTTCCTCGGTGACGCTTGATGTCGTCAGTGTTGTCTCAGTCGCAGCGCACCACTGCCACCATCTGGCCAAGTGGCCTATTGCAGGCTATTTCTTGCTGCGTAGTTCTTTTTTTTCCCCCTCCAATGCGGAAAAGGGTATATAATAAACTAAAAGGCAAATGGTGCATCCTTTAGCTCCTGAATTAATTGTACATCTTCTCCCAATAATTAAAAAAAATGGGGGGCACATACCTCATCCTTCATGCTTAGAAATACAAAGATGCATTTCTTTGTGTATTTGTCTGGAAAATCTATATGCCAGCTGTCCAGAGACCCATTCAAGGCAGCTATCCATTAAAAACAGTTAAAAATCAAATGCATCAAATTTAATAAATTGAACCTCACCAGATATAACACCAGGCCAATATAGCTTAAGTTTAGGATATTAAAATCATAGAATCATTAGGAAGCATCTCACACTAACAGATTCTGTTGTCTAGTACTGCCCACCAATATAACTCCAAAGTTCCATCGAGACTCGTAGAGGGCAAGAAATATCTTTTTGAGAGGTTCCAGACATAGTACAAAAGATTGGGGTGGATTCTATAGTCATCATTTCAGAGCAGTGTTCCCTCTAAGCTGAGTTAGTGTGAGCTAGCTCACAGGTTTTTTTTAGCCTCTGACTCACACATTTTGGTCTTAGCTCAGGAAGGATGACTCCAGAGCAAACTAATGTATGCAGTAGCCAAGTTGCTCACTCACAACTTTAATGCCAGTAGCCCACAAAGTAGAATCCTTGCTCACAAGACTCCACAGCTTAGAGGGAGCATTGTTCCAGAGGTAAAGTATGACAGAGTTTGAGATGAGAAGTCGAACTGAGAAGGGCTAGAATGGGAATTAGTGGAGATATGGAAGCAGAAAGGGGTGCCCAACAGAGAGGACAAATCCAAGAACACGTAGGCAAGACAAGAGTCTAGCTATTTTCCAAGCACAAAGTTTTTTAGCCAATCATATTTGAGATGGAATAATGGGGTCATCTGAAGCTATCCTAAGAAGCCAACAAAGACTCTAGGCATGTTAACCTTCTGAGAATCATGTACTGAAGAGTAACTGCTTGCGCCCATATTCTGTGTCATCCACAAAACACAGCAAAGATGGTAAGGTAAAGGTAAAGGTTCCCTTGCTCAAAAGCCAGTTGAATCCAACTCTAGGGTTGCGGTGCTCATCTCTGTTTCAAAGCCAAAGAAGACGCTGTCCGAAGACTTCTCCGTGGTCATGTGGCCGGCATGACTAGACACCAAGGCGCATGGAACGCTGTTACCTTCCCACCAAAGTGGTACCTATTTTATCTACTTGCAATTTCTTGCTTTCGAACTGCTAGGTTGGCAGGAGCTGGAACTAGAGACGGGAGCTCACTCCGTCTTGCGGCACCCGGGTCTCGAACTGCTGAACTACTGACCTTCCACAGCCTGCAGTTCAGCGTCTTAACCACTTGAGCCACCGCAGCTCCTTTGGTATAATTTAAGATCTCTTAGTAGGTATCCTGGAAAAGAATATTATTCACCCTTAACTGACTACTAAATAAAACCGTCAGTATTTTCTAACAAGTGACCTAACCCTTGCTAATGTGTTGGCTGAATTTGAGAACTCCTTAGAACATAACACCTGTTCAGCAAACAGACACTTGGACAGTGGAGTGCTACAGAACATACAAACAATGCATATTACCTGTGACACATCACCTTAAATACACTGTCTATAGCAATGGTAAATTAGTGTGATTGTCCTGATTGTTCTAAAGCTGTATGAGTTGATGTATCAATTTATAGCCCATACTACTTCAGCCTGTAGGGGTAGGATCACATGCTTGATTTCACTTGATGAGTGAATATTCAGACATTCTGGCCCCACTGGTGGATCTCCTGATTGCCCCTGGGTTTTGGCCACTGTGTGACAGAGAGTGATGGACTGGATGGGCCATTGGCCTGATCCAACATGGCTTCTCCTCTGCTCTTATGTCTTGGGCAGTAATGCTCTGTATTCTTGATGCTTGGGGGGCAACAATGGGAGAGCTTCTGGACTCTGGAGTTCTGGCCCTACTGGTGGACCTCCCGATGGCCCCTGATTTTTGGCCACTGTCTGATACAGAGTGTTGGATTGGATGGGCCACTGGCCTGATCCAGCATGGCTTCTCTCATGTTTGTATATTCTACCGGCACTCTGAGATGGTAACCGCTCCACTCACAGGGTCATCTTCTCTGTTCTTCTTGTACCTTGTTTAGACTGTTGTTCTGTAATATTCTGTTTCAGACTCATCCCCGTCACTCCAGCAATGGCTTTCTGTGCGCCATCATGCGCTGTTCCATCCTGTGCTTCCGCTCCAGTGCTAGGACTTGGATCGCCTTATAGCATGGGTTGTGGGCACTGGCTCGGTTGTTCTAGGCTGGGCTATGGCAGTCCCTACTCTTCGTATGGCGTATCAGCAAGCAGCCTCGGTCTCGTCCCTGGAGTCAACCCTTCATGCATGAGTCAGCTTCCACCATCAGAAGTCGTGATCCAACCTGCTCCTGTTATGGTGACCATCCCGGGACCAACACTGTCTGCTTCCTGTGATCCAGTTGCGGTGGGAGGATACACAGCATGTGCTACTGGCGGTTATGGTTTGGGTGGGCATGGATTCACTCGATATGGACTGGGCGGTTATGGAAGAGGGCTTTGTGGGGCAGGCTCTGTTGGGCCCAGGTATCTACCCATACGAAGAAGATACTGTGCACACCCATGCTAAAGCCAGACTGAATAAATGCATAGGATCTTTGCATTCCTTCTTCGATTGCTTCTGATTCCTTATTATCCTAAGGTTCCAGTACCAAACCACAGAATTCTACAACTGTAACAATAAATAGCATTGCCACCACCACAAGAGCATTACATTTGTGATAAACCAGGGGAAGTCTTTCCTGTAAATGTCTCCCATGCCTTTCTCCTCTTGACAAATACAGACGCTTTCTCAGAGTTCGTTCACATTACATGGAATGGTTTTTTACATGGGTTTTTTTTAACATAGAAATGACACAAATATGGGGAATTGTGCATGTGTGAAATTCAGTTAAGTTCTCTGGGATTTTGTCCTGCAAGATTCCGAGTGGAGAAATCATTCTCTGTGTATCTTTCATTCTCCCTCTGGGGCTAATGCACAGTTATTTGCATCCATTCTTGGCTTTTCATTAAAGCTTAATGCACACCGTGTCCATTTGCATGCTTGGTTTTCGTTCCCAAACATTGGTTGCAGCAATTCCTATCTTGTTAAGCCTTCTTCCAACAGCAACACCTTCCTCCAGCAGCAGCAGGATTCAGCCATTCGACAATCATTTATCAGTTGGTAGGAAATTTAGGAGACAGAAAATACTGGATTAAACACAGCAGGTCAAAATCTTTGGGTCCAAAGCCCTATGAGTGAAGAGATTGGATTTATACCCCACCCTTCACTACCCAAAGGAGTCTCAGAGCGGCTTACAAACTCCTTTCCCTTCCCCTCCCCACAACAGACAACCTGTGAGGTAGGTGGGCCTGAGAGAGCTCTGGCAGAAACTGCACTTTTTCAAAAACAGCTGTGCCAGAAGTATGGCTTGCCCAAGGTCATCCAGCCAGGCGCAAGTGGAGGAGTGTGGAATCAAGCCCAGTTCTCCCAGATTAGAGCCCGCACCACTTAACCACTACACCAAACTGGCTCTGAGGGAAGGCTGAGGGACTTGGGAATGTTCAGTCTGGAGAAGAAGAGGTTGAAGGGGGATATGGTTGCTCTCTTTAAGTATTTGAAGTGTTAAATAGTGGGTTTAACATGGCAGTGGTGAAGACAGCGTGTTTTCAACAAGCAGAAGTTTATTGCATCACAAACAGGCATGCATTACATGGGGCAGCTGCTCTAACTATATACACCTAAGCCACTCCCAGCCCCCATGCAATTGGTGAGTTCAAATGGCCTCCTGGCTCCAGATTGGCTGGCCAGCCCCAGGGGCCAATCCACAGGCATGTTCCCGGATCCTGCCTGCCTTTGTTCTGGGCTTCAAGCTCCAACTAGGTGACCTGCCAAAGAAGTCCAGGCATGCCTCCTTATGCTGGCTACTGCACCAGCAGCAATTAAGCATTAGTGGAAGGATTGCACATGTCCTGACATAACAGAAGGCCTGTCGCTTAGAGGAGGGCAGGGAGATGTTCCTGTTAGCAGCAGAGGAGAGGACTTGCAAGAATGGGTTTAAATTTAAGGGCGGGAAGGTACCGGCTGGATCTCAGGGAAAACTTTCCGACAGTCAGAGTTGTGCAACAGTGGAACCAGCTGCCTGGGGAGGTGGTGAGCTTCCCCCACCACCACCACAGTCTTTAAGCAGCGGCTGGACCAACACTGGTCAGGGATGCTCGAGGCTGATCCTTCATTGAGCAGGGGTTGGACTAGATGGCCTGCAGGACCCCTCCCAACGCTGTACTTCTAGGATTCTACAACAGAACCAATCGATTGGATCCAAAGTTTCTTTTCTCACGCTGCAAGTCGATGCCAGTGGAAGAGGGTTAAAGGTAAAGGTTCCCTTGCTCGAAAGCCAGTCGAATCTGACTCTAGGGTTGCGGTGCTCATCTCCGTTTCAAATCCAAAGAGCCAGCGCTGTCCGAAGATGTTTCCGTGGTCATGTGGCCGGCATGACTAAACACCAAGGAGCACGGAACGCTGTTACCTTCCCACCGAAGTGGTCCCTATTTATCTACTTGCAATGTCTTGCTTTCGAACTGCTAGGTTGGCAGGAGCTGGAACTAGAGACAGGAGCTCACCCTGTCTTGCGGCACCCGGGTCTTGAACCGCTGAACTACTGACCTTCCACAGCCTGCAGTTCAGCGTCTTAACCACTTGAGCCACCGCAGCTCCATTGGAAGAGGGTTAGGTTCACCCATTTCTACCCTCCAGTTGCAGACTTCCACATTACCCCCTTGCACATCGTCCCGAGTCCCATGTCCCACAGGAGCAATATTTTGGGAGTTTAGAAAGCTGGGGTGAGGGAGGAATCAGTAAAAACAAAATGCCCCAGGGGTAGACGTGAATTTCATAAAATTTATGTGTGTATACACGCACACACACACACACACACATATATGGCGGCTCCTACCTGGTCAAATAAGCTCCCGGAGGAGATCCAGGTCCTGCGGGACCTTGTGCAGTTCCACAGGGCCTGCAAGACGGAGCTCTTCCGCCAGGCTTTTGAGTAGGAGCCGCCACTACCTTTACCACCATTACCAACTGGCCCTGTGAGGAGTGAATGACAGTGCTGCGCGGAGTTGACACCTCTGAACTGGGAGTACCATCTTCAAGCTGCCATCTTTTTACTGAAGACTGATTTGAAACACCTAGAGCACTTTGAAATATTGTAAATGACTGTTTTTATGCTGCTTTTAACCTGTTTTATGAATTTGCATGTGCCCTATTTGTGAGCCGCCCTTAGCCCGCTTGCGGGGAGGGATGGCTATAAATAATAACAATAACAACAATAACAACAACACTAACACTAACAGCAGCAGCAGCAGCAACAACAACAACAACAACAACAACAACAACAACAACAACAACAACAATAACAATAATAATAATAATAAT